>NC_069507.1:157435147-157650147 GCF_027579735.1 Bombina bombina | reverse complement strand
TTTGGTCTCTATCGGGAACGTGGGATAAAGCACAATTGTTACACAAAAGCAAAAAGTGTTGTGTTCCTTTAAGGGTTTTATGAATAGCAACATAAGAATTACTCAATGACTCTGTGATTTATCTCACTACATACAGTAATAATATTGCACATCGATGGGGAGTCACTTCAATTAGAAAACTTTTCACAGTTCTGGATTTTAACATCTTCAAATTCTCAGGTCTGAGAACATGACATATTAATCGCACCCATTGTTTAGAGCTCACTAGATCAAAGACTTTTACCAGGAGTGGAAAATCTTTTTAATAGTGTGCAGCCACAGTAACTTTTACAGCAGCAGATTTTCATTAATCATATTTGTATTATACAATGACACTGTATAACATATAAACATTTAATTTCCTAAATCAGTTGGCAATAATATCTCATCTTCTGGGAGATAACTATGTTTGTAAAAAATATTGAGATATTTAGATCAGTATTACTGACTTTAATGAATATTCCCTATGACTCAAAATGCCAATTATCCGTCTTGTACAACATTAACAAGTGTGAAGTGCCGGTTCCCACTTTTGCAACAGGCACACCTTTAAAGGGAAGGTAAACTAAAAATGTAACTCATTCAATTAGAGCTTATAGTTTTAAATAGCTTCACAATTAACTTCTGTTAGCAAATGTGCTTTGTTCTCGTGGTATCTTTTGTTGAGTAGCATACATAGGTAAGCTGGGGAGCAGCAATTCACTACTGGGAGGTAGCTGGTAATTGGTTGCTGAACACATATGGCTCATCATTCGCTCAACAAGTGTGTTCAGCTAGTTCCCAGCAGTGCATTGTGGTTCCTGAGCCTGCTCTTCAACAAGGGATACCAAGAATACAAAGCCAATGTGATAATAGAATTAAATAAGAAAGTTGTTTAACATTGCATGCTCTATCGAAGTTTAATTTTGACTTTACTGTCCTTATTAAATTAAAAATTCTCCATGTAAAGAGAATTTTAGCTGCTTGTCAGCCCTGAGTTCTGTTTGCCAGCAAAATGCTTTTGTATGCTCCATTGAGCATATGTGCCATAGGTTTGCCACCATTTACTTAACCCTTTAATTCTATTTTAGGGTATGTATCGTAAAACCGTGCTGAGCTTTACTGGTATAATGCAAAGTTCCCCAAAATGCCCAGATATGGGAGCTCTGTGCTTCTTCCTTTATGTTCCAGTTTCTTTCCCTCACACTGATTAATCCCCACCCAGAAAGGCACAGGCTCCTCCCAGAATCACCCAAACCCCACCCAGCAACATCCAGACTCCGTGTTCAGAGCACTTCCAGCACAGACGCCAACTCCTCAGTCCCAGGTTTTTAATAGTTAATGCGGAGAGGTATGTTTACATTTCTATATCCGGGGTAACAACGTTTAAAATTGATTTTGAACTGTAATATAATACATCACAATTACTACAATGCTATTACGAATTAAAGAGACCTGTGCTCATGATATTCCACTGAAGATTATATATATATATTTATTTATTTATTATGTACTCTTCAGTGGAATATCATTGGCATAGGTCTCTTTATATAGTTTTTTACTTAAAGGGACACGAAACCCAATTTTTTTTCCTGTGATTCAGATACAGCATACAATTTTAAACAACTTTCCAATTTATTTCTATTATCTAATATGCTTAATCTTTCGGTATCCTTTGTTGAAGCAGTAATATACTACTGGGAGCCAGCTGAAAGCCAATGACAAGTCATATATATGCAGCCACCAATCAGAAGATTCTGAGCCTACCTAGGTATACTTTTCAACAAAAGATACAAAAAGAACTTAAAGGGATAGTCTAGACAAATTAAACTTTCATAATTCAGATAGAGCATGCGATTTTAAGCAACTTTCTAATTTACTCCTATTATCATTTTTTCTTTGTTCTCTGGTTATCTTTATTTAAAAAGCAAGAATCTAAGCATAGGAGCCGGCCCATTTTTGGATCAGCACCTGGGTAGCGCTTGCCGATTGGTGGCTACATCATGAAATCATGAAAGTTTAATTTTGACTACACTATCCCTCTAACAAATTAGATGAAATAAAGAAATTGGAAAGTTATTTAAATTTGCATTGAATCGTGTAAGAAAAAAAAAATAACTTTCATGTCCCTTTAAAGAGACAGTATAGAAAGGCAAGAATACCCTCTCAGGTACTGACACCACATAGACAGATAGGAGGAGTTGGACTACCAAACTTATTGCATTACTACCAGGCAGCCAGATTAGCACAAGTTACTGTATTTCACAAAAGGCCACAAAATATAACTTGGACAAAAATTGAATCAGACCTGGCAGGGCTTGAAAATGTGGATGTTATTGTATGGAATCAGGGAGATAGAACTAACACATTCACGTATAAATCACAAATAACTTTAGACACTCTAACAATCTGGAATTCACTTAATAAACACCCAAATATGATACCTAGCAACACGTGGGTCAAACTGATAAGACACCTTCTTCCCCGGGAGATCCATATACAAATTGGGAAATGGACAAACAAGGGATTGTATAGGGTTGCAGATTTTATAAATAAAGGACATATCCCATATGATAAAATTTCTTCAGCTTCAAGAGAAAATATAACCACAAAAACTCAAATGGTACCTTTATCTACAGATCTCCTCAGCTTTGAATAAATACGATATATACCAGGACAAATACACATACACGGTTCTGGAAGATATATGTAGAACTCCCACTAGAGGTAGAGGCACCATTTCCAAACTATATCTTATGATCCAAAATAGCAGACATATTCATAAATCAGACCTTATCTTAAAATGGGAAACAGACATACAGGAGGCCCTTCTGAGAAGTGAATGGGATCAGATTTTGTTTGAAGCTTGTAAAGGTCTGGTCAGCGCAGATCTTAGGCAAAACAGTATTAAGACGTCATTTAGATGGTACATGACACCCATGAGATCCTCTCATTTTTCAACAGGTAACACTAACCTTTGCTATAGAGGGTGTGGAGAGGTAAGCTCCTACGTTCACATGTGGTGGGAATGCACTAAGGTAAAATACATTTGAGATCAGCTAAGAAACCTCTTTGGTAAACTATTCAATGAATCCTTTTCCCTTTCCATTCCTCAAGCTTTACTAAACCAGGGTATACCACAATACAATCCAAGAATAAATACATTTATCAAAATCCTCTGCACGGCCACTAGGGTCTGCATTGCTAGACATTGGAAGGTGGGAGCACCAACATGGCAGGAAGTCTTGGACAAAATACAGGACATCTATGATATGTCGGAAATCATATCATGGTTCCAAGGTAATAGGGAACAATTTTACAATACATGGTTTTATTGGATTACAAAAGGGAAATATTTGATGAGGTCTTATACACACCGAAATAAGAAGGTTTGGTTGGGAAGAGCTATAATGAGATATATACATACACAATTGTAAGGAATAAATGGTACAAAGGATATATTTATTTTCTTTTTTCCAGACAAGCCACATGATGCCATAAGTAAGTCCGTAAACAGGCAGAGGACGACCACAGTTAACTAGTTAAATTAAGTTATCACTGTATAATTGTTTTGAATTAGATTTATTTAGTATTGTTAAAAAAAAAATTCTATGGTTCAATCTTTTGGTCCGAATATAGGGATTTATTTCGGAAAGTCATATATAAGAGTTTGTTGAATTTCAGCAAACTAGGGAACTCTTTGGGACGAGTCAGAGGCAAAGAATATAGGACTTGTCTGAAAGTAGATCTACAGCTGACTTATTAAGCAGAAACTGAAGAAATAGTCTCAAGAAGTTTGCGCTAAATCACCCTGATTTTGGACGAACATACTACAAAAATATGATTGAAAAGGAACTGTTCATCTGAATATGTAATCTTTAATTTTGTAAATGTCAAATAATATGGAACAAAAATAAAAATAATTTTATAATAAAGAGACAGTATACAATTTGAGATTGTAATATAAAATGCTTAATTATGTATAGTAAAACAACTACACCAGTAGCCTCCCTCAAATAATTAAAGACAATTATCTTCCCCTCCTAACCTCACTTCGCTCTTTACGGAATGATTGGAATCTACAACATGTATCCTGGCTCGGTAGGATCTCGGCACTGAAAATGTCTTTTCTCCCTAGACTCACCTATTTATTTCGCCGCCTACCCATTAAAATTCCTAAACACTTACTACTCCAATTCCAGAGCGGGTTTACAAAATTCATCTGGCAGGGCAAGCCCCCTAGAATTGCGCACGGATTGCTTCAACTCTCTAAAACCTCGGGTGGCATAGCCTCTCCATCGGTTGCCCAGTACTATGAAGGTGCAATGCTCACCCATGTGTCCCAATGGGGAGTTAAAATTTCCAACTCTAAATGGAAATCTATTGAGCAGGCCTCACTACCCCATCAAATTAGTTTGCGGGATCTAATCTGGACCCCACCACATTGCCATAGAGAACTGGAGCTGATCAACCCAGCTGTGTGTGAGTGCCTTGACTTTTGGGACAGAATTCGACACCATCCGCATATTGAAACACTCGAAATCAATCCTAGGATTGAAGAATTGTACACCTGGGTAGCACTCTTCCCCTTATTCACGGGTGGCACAATTGGGCAGAGACTGGATATTTTGGGAGAGAGAGTGCTAGGGGATATTTAAAATATAACCTTTATTTCTTAATTTAAAACAAAAACAAAAAGCTTACACACAATTCACATATATACTATGTTTAAAAACACAGGATTTGGTCGGATTTTAAGTGATCCAATATTTTATATTTACATATAGTGGTTGTCTTTTACATTGAACGTTTATTAATGTTTCTTAAGTCAGAGATATCTGTAGGGATCAGTAAGAATCTGATTTTCTTGTAGAATAATAAATCTGTTGTTCCTGAACTTGTGGTTTAGATCACAAATTAGGTGGTCTTATTGGATATTCTGTGGGTGAGTACACAGTAATGCAATTTTTGTAGGAACTGCTCTGAGATTATAAGCAGCAAAGTCTGGTTTGTTATTCTGTCTTAATGCATGTATTGGGATTTGGATTTAGCAAATCTAATATTACTGCTTGATTGAAAAGAAAATATATATGCAGTATTAGTATAGATATAGAGTAGATGTTGTTCTTAGCTTATGTTATTGAGCTAAATCTACTGTTATAGCAATTTTAGTTTGAATATACAGAAATCGTGGTTAGATATATTGACAGACTGTGAGATTGGACTATTGTGACTGCTATCTATATGTGTTCAGGGTTTTGCCTAATATCTTTCTCTTGAAACAACAATGTATTTCTTTACTGTTGTACTGAACTTTAATGTTTTATAGCTGGTTCATTTAAACCTGATTATTGGCAAAATGCTGTTAGTCACATTTTCCTCATTCAGCGCTACTTGAATTTGCTTTGCTTATAAAATCCTATAAGTAATAGGTCGGCTGAGATAGATATTCTCACTGTCTTGTTAGTCTAGTGTAGACTCAGTTTTGCTGCTGAATTCAATACTTGTTCTATTGGTTTCTAATGTTCCATATAAAGATTGCTACATATATTAACATATGTGTGCTCAAACAGTTGTTCGATAATCACTAATTGTGCCACAACTTCTGATTAAGTTACAAGTAAAAATCTCTATGAAAACTACAAGATGCTGCAATATAGCTGCAGCGGTAAGAGAGATTCGTTCTGATACTTATAGTAAATCTAGTATTTTGTTTTTATTAATATCTGTATACTTTTTTTCTACCGGTAATCTCTGAGTATATTTCTAAGTTTGTACAGGCACGGCTTGCGGTTTGGCGTTTTCGGTATATGTAACTTATTGAATGTTAGGGTATTATATCTAAATCCCCGATTTTAGTACTGATATACTTATATTGCCGCCGTGCCGCAACTGCCGATTACTCGTGTAAAATCCACGGTACTAAAATAGAGCCTTGTTTAAGAAATTCTAAGCTGTAGTTTAAATGTTTAACAACCCACAAACTTCATGCTGTTATTTACAATAAGGACCAAATGTCCTGCTAGTTAAAAAAGTTTTTAGGAGGCATTTACAACAAACGATTGTTGTAAATGCCTCCTAAAAACTTTTTTAACTAGCAGGACATTTGGTCCTTATTGTAAATAACAGCATGAAGTTTGTGGGTTGTTAAACATTTAAACTACAGCTTAGAATTTCTTAAACAAGGCTCTATTTTAGTACCGTGGATTTTACACGAGTAATCGGCAGTTGCGGCACGGCGGCAATATAAGTATATCAGTACTAAAATCGGGGATTTAGATATAATACCCTAACATTCAATAAGTTACATATACCGAAAACGCCAAACCGCAAGCCGTGCCTGTACAAACTTAGAAATATACTCAGAGATTACCGGTAGAAAAAAAGTATACAGATATTAATAAAAACAAAATACTAGATTTACTATAAGTATCAGAACGAATCTCTCTTACCGCTGCAGCTATATTGCAGCATCTTGTAGTTTTCATAGAGATTTTTACTTGTAACTTAATCAGAAGTTGTGGCACAATTAGTGATTATCGAACAACTGTTTGAGCACACATATGTTAATATATGTAGCAATCTTTATATGGAACATTAGAAACCAATAGAACAAGTATTGAATTCAGCAGCAAAACTGAGTCTACACTAGACTAACAAGACAGTGAGAATATCTATCTCAGCCGACCTATTACTTATAGGATTTTATAAGCAAAGCAAATTCAAGTAGCGCTGAATGAGGAAAATGTGACTAACAGCATTTTGCCAATAATCAGGTTTAAATGAACCAGCTATAAAACATTAAAGTTCAGTACAACAGTAAAGAAATACATTGTTGTTTCAAGAGAAAGATATTAGGCAAAACCCTGAACACATATAGATAGCAGTCACAATAGTCCAATCTCACAGTCTGTCAATATATCTAACCACGATTTCTGTATATTCAAACTAAAATTGCTATAACAGTAGATTTAGCTCAATAACATAAGCTAAGAACAACATCTACTATATATCTATACTAATACTGCATATATATTTTCTTTTCAATCAAGCAGTAATATTAGATTTGCTAAATCCAAATCCCAATACATGCATTAAGACAGAATAACAAACCAGACTTTGCTGCTTATAATCTCAGAGCAGTTCCTACAAAAATTGCATTACTGTGTACTCACCCACAGAATATCCAATAAGACCACCTAATTTGTGATCTAAACCACAAGTTCAGGAACAACAGATTTATTATTCTACAAGAAAATCAGATTCTTACTGATCCCTACAGATATCTCTGACTTAAGAAACATTAATAAACGTTCAATGTAAAAGACAACCACTATATGTAAATATAAAATATTGGATCACTTAAAATCCGACCAAATCCTGTGTTTTTAAACATAGTATATATGTGAATTGTGTGTAAGCTTTTTGTTTTTGTTTTAAATTAAGAAATAAAGGTTATATTTTAAATATCCCCTAGCACTCTCTCTCCCAAAATATCCAGTCTCTGCCCAATTGTGCCACCCGTGAATAAGGGGAAGAGTGCTACCCAGGTGTACAATTCTTCAATCCTAGGATTGATTTCGAGTGTTTCAGTATACAAGTACACAGCACCTCAGCCAAATTGTTATTAACACAGAATCATAGATACAAACCCAGACAGACTGTATCTATTAATTCAGAGATTAATAGGCTACCCTAATTCCCAACCCTCAGCAGTGCCATTAGTACTTTCGTTTTTTCTTTGTACCATCCGCATATTGCCTCGCATCCTTCCCCTATCACTTCCATGTTAGGTCTCCTCTCAGGACTGCAAGACTCCCATCCTAACAAATGGGCGCAACTGGGAATTAACCTTGTATCGGACCTTTGGTCCTCAACCTCCCAGGACTCTTTCAAACAGTTCTCCCAAATTAGTGGAAATATCCAGACGCCTCCTTATTTGACTTTCGAATTTCACAGGATTAAGAGCTTCTTAAACAGCTGGGGCTTTAAGCCGAATCTTACCAGGCCGATGACCCTCTGGGAGTCTATTTGGGTTAAGGGAGATAGGTTGCGTAGGCCCCTCTCCCTTCACTATTTGTTTCTTTGTGGCGCACAATGCCCTGAAACACCTGCCCATCTGTCCCGATGGGAGACATTGATAGGAAAGCAGGTTCTTCCTGATGTGTGGGAGCGAGCTTTCTCCTTGACCCAGAAGGCCATCCACTGTACAATGTTGTACGAGACTTACTTCAAACTTTTATCCCACTGGTACTATGTACCCACTAGATGTTCCCGAGTGCGTCCCCCGAGTGTTGGAGAAACTGTGGCCACAGGGGTAATGCTTACCATATCTGGTGGGAGTGCCCTGTGATCCAGCCTTTGTGGCAGAAATGCTTTAAAGTCCTAAAGCGCATCGGTATCCGGCTTCCTATATCGTTTACCTCAGCTCTCCTTCACCTAAATATCCATACCCTACCTAAACATCACGCATACATTTGAATCTATTTGTTTATGACTGTTAAACACTCCATAGCATGTTCGTGGAAAAAGGAGTTACCCCCTAGTTGGCCTGTAGTCTATAAAAATATGGCATATATATATATATATATATATACCATGGAAAAGGATATTTTCTATAACTTAAATAAATCTGTTCTGTTTGAGCTTGTCTGGGCAGATTGGAAAGAGCAATACAATACTGACTGGAAACCCAACACAGCTACCCATGACGCCTAGTTAATTGGCTGCGCCCTTACACACATTTATTACCCATATAATAGGACTCCACCTGAGCCCTAACCATCCTCTCATTTCCCCCATCTTCCCTCCCCCACTGTTCCCTGCCCTACTCCATTATCCCGCTACCCCTCACTTATACAAGAATATGTGATTTCAAGAGGGCATAATGCCCTTTTTATGCTTTTAGGTTACCCTCACGCTTTCTCACCCCATATATATCAGTCCACATAGGAGGTCTATAGATGAAACCATACAGAGGTCTATAAGATCTCTAAGAACCTCTTCCTTATTTTCGGTATGATCCTAAGGATCTCTCTATGTTATTCTTTAAAAAGTTGGTATTTGGGTATTTCGATGTAGTTCGTATACTTATGATATGATAATATTATGGACACTGACATTTTATCCCTGTATTCCTTTTTTCAAAACTCTAATAAAAAATATATTTAAAAAAAACCAAAAAAAAAAACTACACCATGTTCTTTCATTATTTAGTGTGCCTCTTCTACTGTAATTCAAGTTTATCTGTGGATTTCCCAGCCCTGAAAACTGAAAGAGCACATAGCTGGCTTCACAAGCCTAACCTTGTTACGTATCTCTTCCTAATTTACAGATTCCAGTTTGGCTACTTCACATAAAGAATGAAGTGGGTTGAGTTTGCCCTTTAATAACGTTCAGACACGGCAAATATATTAATTTATCATGTCTAAAAAAGTTTGTAATTACAAGGTGTTTACTGTCCCTTAACCCCTTAAGGACAAGGCAGTTATTCAATTGTCTTACCCTTAAGGACCAGGGCTATTTTTATATTTCTGCCGTGTTTGTGTTTAGCTGTAATTTTCCTCTTACTCATTTACTGTACCCACACATATTATGTACCGTTTTACCCGCCATTAAATAGACTTTTTAAAGATACCATTATTTTCATCATATCTTATAATTTACTATAAAAATATATCAAATATGATGAAAAAAATTGAAAAAACACACTTTTTCTAACTTTGACCCCCAAAATCTGTTACACATCTACAACCACCAAAAAACAACCATGAACCACGCTAAATAGTTTCTAAATTTTGTCCTGAGTTTAGAAATACCCAATGTTTACATGTTCTTTGCTTTTTTTGTGAGTTATAGGGCAATAAATACAAGTAAATAATGAGAAGGCAGCTAAATGCCGCTGCGCACCACACTTGTATTATGCCCAGCAGTAAAGGGGTTAATCAGGTAGCTTGTAGGGTAAATGTTAGCTTTAGTGTAGAGATCAGTCTCCCACATCCCACCCCCTGATTCCTCCCTGACCCCCCTTCAAACAGCTCTCTTCCCTCTCCCACCTTGCAATTGTCACCGCCATCTTAAGTACTGGCATAAAGTCTGTCAGTACTAAAATAAAAGGATTTTATTTTATTATTTTATTTTTTTAATATATTGAATTCAGCAGTGATGGATCCCCCCTTAGCCCCCAACCTCCCTGATTCCCTCCATACAGCTCTCTAACCCTCCCCCTCTACCTATTCTCCACCATCTTGGGTACTGGCAGCTGTCTACCAGTACCCAGTTTGCTCAAAACGAATTGAATAGTTTGGTGAAACCCTTAATTTTCTGTAGTGTCGCTGCCCCCTACCCTCCCAGATCCCTTTAGAATTTATTTCTCACCCTCTTCCTCCCTCTACCTCAACCTCCACATCTCCCTCCCTCACCGGACTAAATGGAGCGTGCGCACGTACACACGTGCGCGCACACGATCACTTGCGCGCTCTGATCCGGTGGTCCCTCCAACAATGGGCCGCCCACCCGCCTCCCTGCTACGGCTCCCACCCACCAACGATCGGCACCATCGCTGGCCAATGCAGAGAGGCCCTCTCTGCATCGGTGTGCCAAAAAAGGTATTGCAGTGATGCCTCAATATTGAGGCATCACGGCAATACCTTGAAAGCGATCAGGATCGCTTCCAGCTTCTTTAAACCCCAAACGACCAGTACCAAAGGGTACGCCGTTGGTCTTTAACGACCAGTTTGTGTATGACGTACCCTGTACGGCGTGTGTTGTTAAGGGGTTAAAAAGGAACATTAAATACTTTGAGATGGTGATATAAAATGATAAATCGTATATATAAAAAAAAACTCTACAATATAATTTCATTATTTATTTTGTACCCTTTTCCTGTAATTTAATTCTGAAATTATGAGCTTTTAGAGCTGTTAGAAATGGAAGTGCAGATCACTGTTCTATCCCACACAGCAATTGGTTGCATACTCTAGTGACCTATTTATAACTGTCCCTAACTGGCCACAGCAGAGAAGGTAACTTAAGTTACAACATGGCAGCTCCCATTACTTTATAGACACTAAAACTTTACACTTATTTTGTCAATATTTAAACGACTAATGAAACATTAAAAAACACGTTATTCTCAGACTAATCTTTTCTTTGACTGCATCATTCTATCTAGCATTTATTTAGTGTTCAAATGTCCCTTTAACTGCTGCAAAATCCCCAGCTTCCCATTACACAGATAACCCCTACATAACCCATACTCACATTACAAAAGCCTCTGTCTCTGTAAACCCATGCTGAGGCAGTATTCCACACTGTATACCATTTTAGGCTTCCGTTTCTGTATACCACTGCTAAACGTTTAACATTTTCTATGATTAATTATTACTGCTGCACTTCTAAAAGTGCTGACAAAACACGGGAACTTAGAACAAATGCTTCTGGCTCCTGAACTATAGTCAAGCATATAAACTTTATTTATGTGTAGTCCCCCCGGCTTCTAAAATTATATATATATCTACATTCCACACTCAACCCATTTTTTCATATATTGCTTAGTTTCCCTTTATGACATGAGTTAACCAACCAGGAGTGCAGAGGGCGAGGCTGCTAGTGTGGAAACAACTAGATAGGGCCCCATGTAACCCTATAAACAAACATACTGTATATATATATATATATATATATATATATATATATATATATATATATATATATATATATATATATATATATATATATATATATATATATATATATATATATATATATATATATAACATCTGTAAAAAAAAAAAAAAAGCTAAAAAAGCTAAAAATACCTAAAAATATACTCAGAAGTTTTGGTTTTTAAAGAAGGGACTTTAAAAACCAAACAAGATGCATGTGCAAGAATTCACAGTATATACATTTCTGATTGACAGATGGCTGTCACAGGGGGAACAAAAATTGTCAGAAAAAAAAATCACTTCTACACATTTCAAATGCAGACTAAGTGCTTTTGCATTGTCATTGTATTATGCATTTGTAGATTATGAAAAGAAAATGTATGCTTACCTGATAAATTTGTTTCATCTTGGACACGACAAGTCCACAGATCATCATTACTTATGGGATATTCACCTCCTGGTCTGCAGGAGGCGGCAAAGAGCACCTACAGCAAAGCTGTTAAATAGCTCCTCCCTTCCCTCCCCCTCCAGTCATTCGACCGAAGTTAGGAAGAGAAAGGAAAAGCTAAAGGTGCAGAGGTGTCTGAAGTTTAGAAAAAAAAAATACTATCCTGTCTAAAAGACAGGGCGGGCCGTGGACTCGTCGTGTCCAAGAGGAAACAAATTTATCAGGTAAGCATAAATTTTCTTTTCCTCTTAAGGACACAACGAGTCCACGGATCATCATTACTTATGGGATACAATACCCAAGCTTAGAGGACACAGATGATACGGGAGGGACAAGACAGGATACCTAAACGGAAGGCACCGCTGCTTGAAGAACCTTTCTCCCAAAAACCGCCTCAGCTGAGGCAAAAATATCAAATTTATAGAATCTTGGAAAAAGTGTGAAGAGAGGACCAAGTAGCAGCTTTACAAATCTGCTCAATAGAATCTTAATTCTTGAATGCCCATGAAGAAGCAACAGTCCTAGTAGAATGAGCCGTAACCCTCTCAGGAGGCTGTTTCCCAGCAGTCTCATAAGCAAAGCGAATTATATTCTTCAGCCAAAGAGAAAGAGAAGCAGCCGTAGCTTCCTGACCCCTTCGTTTCCCCGAGGAAACTACAAACAGGGCAGAAGACTGACGAAAGTCCTTTGTCGCTTGAAAATAAAACTTTAAAGCACGAACTACATAAAGATTGTGCAAAAGACGTTTCTTCTGAGAAGAAGGGTTAGGACACAACGAAGTAACAACAATTCCCTGATTAATATTACAATCAGAAACAACCGTAGGAAGGAAACCTAATTTTGTACGCAACACTACCTTATCTGCATGAAATATAAGATAAGGAGAGGTACCTTGCAAGCCGAAAGTTCAGATACTCTACGAGTATAAGAAATAGCAACAAGAAACAAAGCTTGTTCCTTAATATCTAAGGAATATCTAAGGAATATCTAAGGAATGCATAGGTTCAAACGGAACCCCTTGAAAAAAACATTAAGAACCAAATTAAGACTCCACGGAGGAGCAATAGGTTTAAATACAGGCCTGATCCTGCCAGAAAGATTGAACATCTGGAACAGCAGCCAGACGTTTGTGTAGCAAAACAGACAAGGCCGAAATCTGACCCTATAAGGAACTTGCTGACAAGCCCTTCTCCAACCCTCTTGGAGAAAAGCTAAGATTCTAGGAATCCTAGCACTACTCCACGAGTAGCCCTTAGATTCACACCAATAAAGATATATACGCCATAACTTATGGTAAATCCTCCTAGTAACAGGCTTACGAGCCTGAACCAAGGAATATATGACCGCGTCAGAAAAACCTTGTTTTGATAAAATTAAACGTGCAATCTCCAAGCAGTCAGCTTCAGAGAAACTCGATTTGGATAACGAAAGGGACCTTGAATGAGAAGATCCCTCCTCAACGGGAGTCTCCAGGGAGGCAGAGACGACCTCTCTACCAGATCCGCATACCAAGTCCTGCAAGGCCAGGCAGAAACAATCAGGATCACAGGAACCCTCTCCTGCTTGATACGCGCAATGACTCGAGGAAGAAGCGCAAACGGAGGAAACAGGTAAGCCAGCTTGAAGGACCAAGGCACCGTCAGAACATCTATCAGTTCCGCCTGTGGGTCCCTGGATCTCGACCCGTACCTCTGAAGCTTGGCATTCAGCCGAGATGCCATGAGATCCAACTCCGGTTGACCCATTTGAGAGAATCAGACTCGAGAACACCTCCGGATGAAGTTCCCACTCGCCCGGATGGAAAGTCTGTCTGCTCAGGAAATTTACTTCCCAGTTGTCTACCCCTGGTATGTAGATCGCAGACAGATGACAAGAGCGGATCTCCCCCCACTGAATTACCTTGGATACTTCGGACATCGCCAAGGAACTCCTCTTTCCTCTCTGATGATTTATGCAAGCTACTGAACTGGACAGAGGCTAACTGAGGCCAAGCCAGAAGAGCATTGAAAATCGCTCTCAATTCCAGAATGTTGATGGGAAGAAGAGACTCCTTTCGGGTCCACACTCCCTGAGCCTTCAGAGAGCCCCAGACTGCTCCCCATTCTAAAAGGCTGGCGTCTGCTGTCACATCTCCCAGGATGGCCTGCGAAAGCAAGTTCCCTGAGAGAGATGATCCAGAGATAACCACCATTTATCCATGATTATTAGAGGCGACAAGTCCGCATAGTCTCCATTCCATTGGCTGAGTATGTTCAACTGCAGAGGTCTGAGATGGAGCCGAGAAAACGGGATGATGTCCATCGCCGCCACCATCAGTACGATTACCTCCATACACTGAGCCGCTGACGGCCGCGGAGTGAAATGGAGTCTGCGACAGGTATCTATAATCTTAGATTTCCTGACTTCTGTCATGAAAAACCTCGTTAGGACCAAAGCTATCAGAGTTCCCAAGAAGGTCACTCTTGTCCTTGGAACTAAAGAACTCTTTTCTAATTTCACCTTCCACCCGTGAGATCTCAGAAAGGCTATGACAATGTCGGTATGAGACTGAGATTGATGAGCCTGGATTAGTATATCATCCAAGTAAGGCACTACCGCAATGCCCCGTGGTCTTAGGACCTCCAATAGGGACCCCAGAACCCTTGTGAAAATTCTGGGTGCCGTGGCTAAACCGAAGGGAAGGGCCACGAACTGGAAATGTTTGCCCAGAAAAGCAAATCTTAGGAACTTGTGATGGTCCCTGTGAATAGGAACATGAAGATATGCATCCTTCAAGTCCACCGTCGTCATGAATTGACCCTCCTGGATCAACGGCAGAATAGAGCGACAGTCTCCATCTTGAAAGATGGTACTCTGAGAAACTTGTTTAAACTCTTGAGGTCTAGAATTGGTCCAAAAATTCCCTCCTTTTTGGGAACAACAAACAGATTTGAATAAAAAACCGTGACCTTGTTCCTGAATAGTCTTATATGGACAACTGTAAAAAACAGAAACAGAGGCGCCACATGTGTAGATCAATAGATACCAAGACGTGAATCTGGACAAGACACAGGATACTCACAAACGTGAAGGCACTCTCTTGTGCCTGTTAGAGGCAGGCTGGTATTCTAAACAGCAAACCAGCTGGCTGTGTATACGAATCCCCGTTGTGATGTCCTTATCACTGGTAATTCACCACGATCTGAATTTTTTCAAAAGTTCTAATAAAAACAGACTACACTAGAAGAGCCACTTCCTGTATAATTAGTATTATAACGCACTCTAAACGACTACCCAGGGTTATCTGACGATTAGACTTCAGCTCCTTGGGTTTCCTCCTGTGTGTACAGCAGTACACACAGGAGGAAACCCAAGGAGCTGAAGTCTAATCGTCAGATAACCCTGGGTAGTCGTTTAGAGTGCGTTATAATACTAATTATACAGGAAGTGGCTCTTCTAGTGTAGTCTGTTTTTATTAGAACTTTTGAAAAAAATCAGATCGTGGTGAATTACCAGTGATAAGGACATCACGACGGGGATTCGTATACACAACCAGCTGGTTTGCTGTTTAGAATACCAGCCTGCCTCTAACAGGCACAAGAGAGTGCCTTCACGTTTGTGAGTATTCTGTGTCTTGTCCAGATTCACGTCTTGGTATCTATTGATCTACACATGTGGCGCCTCTGTTTCTGTTTTTTACAGTTGTCCATATAAGAAGATTACATCACTTGTGAAGTGAAGACCGAGAGCTGCCTTCTCCACTTTCTCCTTTCTCAGACGGACTTATTTTGGGACTTTTTATTTGCACCGTTTATATTGGACACCTTCCAGTGTAACGTGTGTATTTTTACATTTATACATTTTTATCTTCATTTTTGTATTTACATATCATAATAATTCTTTTAATTAAGTTCATATTTGATTTCAACAATTTATGTATCAATTCTATAATAATTTTGTATTGTAGTTTTGTTTTTATTAATTTTATATGGGTTTATTATATATTCACACTAAGGCCACCCACACCACCTGTTAAGTAAGCGCCTCCTATAGGTTATCTGTGACACATTGTCACAGAGTTTCCAGCTCTTTGTTCCTGAATAGGAAATGGGATAATTACTCCCATGGAACAGAGGTCTCTTACACAACGTAAAAACGCCTCTCTCTTTATCTGGATTGCAGATAACCTTGAAAGAAGAACCTTCGAGGAGGAAAGCCTTTAAACTCCATTCTGTATCCCTGAAACACAATCTCTATCGCCCAGGGATCCTGAACATCTCTTACCCAGGCCTGAGCGAAATAAGAAAGTCTGCCCCCGACCAGATCCAGACCTGGATCGGGGGCAAACCCTTCATGCTGTCTTGGATTTGACAGCAGGCTTCTTGGATTGCTTCCCCTTGTTCCACGACTGGTTGGATCTCCAAGTGGATTTAGGCTGAGTAAAGTTTCCATCCTGTCTGGTGGAGGAAACAAAGGAATTTCCCTTCAAGTTTCAAAAGGAACGAGAATTACTCGAACATCCCTTCTGCTTGATTCTCTTATCTTGAGGAAAGAGATGACCCTTACCTCCAGAAATATCTGAAATAATCTCCTTCAGGCCAGGTCCAAACAATGTCCTTCCCTTGTAAGGAATAGCCAGAGCTTTCCACCGCCCAGGGCTTTAACCATAAAGCTCGGCGAGCTAAGATAGAAAAACCTGAAGTCTTTGCAGCTAATTTAGTAATTTGCAAAGAAGCATCCGAAATAAAAGGCATTAGATAATTTAAGTGCCTTAATCCTATCTTGGATCTCATCCAGAGGGGTCTCAGTTCTGAAAGACTCAGACAGAGCGACAAACCAGTAAGCTACGGCACTAGTCACCGTAGCGATGCATGCCGCAGGTTGCAGCAATAACCCCAACTTTTTATCCATAGGATCTTTAAACGCACAGCTATCCTCAATAGGAATAGTCATACGCTTGGCCAGGGTAAAAACATCTCCTTCTACCTTAGGAACCGTTTGCCAACTCTCCTTTATAGCCTCTGCTATAGGAAATATTTTCCTAAAACCCGGGGATAGAGAAAAAGGAATACATGGTCTTTCCCATTCCTTAGAAATAATCTCCAAAGTCTTCTTAGGTACCGGAAAAACATCAGAACATGATGGAGAATCAAAATATCTATCCATCTTACTCAATTTTTCAGGAGGCACTACTATAGTAGAGTCACAGTCATCTAAGGTTGCCAAAACCTCCCTAAGCAACAACCGGAGGTGTTCCAACCTAAACCTGAAAGAAACCACCTCTGAATCTGTTAAAGGTGTTGAACTTTCCAAGTCAGAAATTTCACTCTCTGATAGACTCCGAACCCTCTACCTCAGTTCCCAGAGAGGGCATATCAGAAATGGGCACCATTGCATCAGCAACCTCACTAACCCCATGGTTGCTCCTTCTTTAACGCCTGCTCTGTAACATAGGGAGGACAGATAACACATCAGAAAAGGCAGAAGACATAACCTTAGCTATATCCATTAAAGTAAATCCAGACAAGGCTGGAGCAGGAGTACAGGGCACTGCTTGAACGGGCAATAGTTCTTGGGGAGACCACTGCGGCATACTTCGAATCTCAACCTGAGACCCTTGAGAAGCATCCGCCTTAGATAGGGCTTGCTCATTAAATATCTTATCTTTAAAACTCAAGACCCTCGCAACACAAGAGGAACAAAAAAAACAGGCGGTACCACCTGAACATTCAAGCACATAAATCATCCATCTCAATCACAGAATAGATTAAAAAAATAAAAATGTACACTTTTTTTTTTAAAAACGCTGTGTCTTTAAAACATAAAAAACAAACAATAGAAATGTGCACTGCAAATTAGCAACACTTTGTTAGAGCTAATCAGTAAAATAAAACATTATAATGGTCCTGTGCCTTTAAATTTGAAAATGTTAACAATATTTTTCCTCTTTGTCTGATCTTTTATTTAAACACTTTCTGAGCCTATTAAACACTGAATTCAGACACCGTTACACCTCAGCCTTCTGCTGAGGTGCCTACCTGCTCCAACAACCGAGTATTCCTCTATCTTCTCAGCAGGGAGAACGTTCCAGTGAAAACCAGAAACCAGGATCCACCTCAGTAGCAAGCGATATCACCGTTTGTCTAGATAATCTAATCCAGAAACTCGATAAAACAGCCCCATGCGACCGGCATGGCCATGAACCAGGAAGCGCACAAAAATAGGCTGCGCCCATCATGGGCGTCACCTAAAAAAAAACGGCTCCAAAAATGTCAGGGAAGTTAAAAACAATCCTTCCCTTAATAAAACTCATGCAAACATGCCCAAAGTAATGTTCATGTCTCCCCCACACAAACTGCCCCAGTGCCTGTACTAAATAAACCCTTTTTACATTTGAACGCAAAGGGTAAAGTGTCCCAGAGCTGCAAAGCAGTCTTCAAACATTAGAGTGCCATAATCATCCTTGCTTGTTAGATAAATAAAAACAGGCACTTACCTCAATGCTGACCGACAGCAAGATCTTCCATCAGGTGTAAGAGGTCCTTCTTCTCCCTCCCATAGCCCTGTGGAAGCAGATCAGCCTGAGTTACCATGCGCTTAGGCTATCTATAATGGGGCAGCAACATGTTTAGGAGGCGCAGTGAGAATTATGTCCCACCAGTTCCTGATGCTTTAAAGCCACCAAAAGCCCTGCTGTAGAGACTGATTAGTTCTAGGCTACACCCCAGGTCAAAGTAGCAACACTGGCACTACTTAAAAAATAACAAACTCTTGATAGAAGAATCTTTTCCAACACCTCACTTTGCCATCTCCTATCACTAACACAGGCAAAGAGAATGACTGGAGGGGGAGGGAAGGGAGGAGCTATTTAACAGCTTTGCTGTAGGTGCTCTTTGCCGCCTCCTGCAGACCAGGAGGTGAATATCCCATAAGTAATGATGATCTGTGGACTCGTCGTGTCCTTAAGAGGAAATTATGTTGTATTTAATGGTCCTTTAAGAAAGTTTACTATGAAACCTTATGAGATTGCTATAAAAACCCAAGAGATCACAGTAAAGCGAAGCCTGAACTCAGCACTGATGAAGATAATATTTTCTCTATTTCACTGTGCAGATGACAGTAAAAAAAAAAAAAGTAGCTAGGGATCACAGAGGACTTCATCTGGTGACATGAAGAAATTTTGAGGTAAACGTGTCATCTTTTATGTAGAAATGTTTATATAATTTCTTTTCAGCTTTTTACAGTTATGCTGCATTACTCTCAAGTGATTTAGCATAGGAGTATCATGTCCCTTTAATTACACAGTACCAGGTAGCATTTGTCTCTGTCTACATAAAACTGCCAAAGTCTATCTCACTCTACCTTGGTTCTATATCACTAGCAAATTCAACTACATCTTATTAAAATGCAGGCTCCTCCAACCACAACTGCCAAGTTTCTGCTAAAAATGGCAGCGCCCTACAAGCTTCTTTTAATAAAACTGCTAAGGTACTTCCTCTCAGAATAACACCAATAAGCCACGGATTCACTTTATATACCACAGCCAAACACCTGTTCCTTCCTGTATACTACAGTCACGTACTGATCTTCGCTATATACCCTTCTGAATATCACTATTAAAAGGGACACTGTACCCAAAAAATTTCTTTCGTGATTCAGATTGAGCATGAACTTTTTAGCAACTTTCTAATTTACTCCTATTATCAAATTTTCTTCATTCTCTTGGTATCTTTATTTGAAATGCAAGAATATAAGTTTAGATGCCGGCCCATTTTTGGTGAACAACCTGGGTTGTCCTTGCTGATTGGTGGATAAATTCATCCACCAATAAAAAAGTGCTGTCCAGAGTACTGAAACCAAAAAAAAGCTTAGATGCCTTCTTTTTCAAATAATGATAGCAAGAGAACGAAGAAAAATTGATAATAGGAGTAAATTAGAAAGTTGCTTAAAATTGCTTGCTCTTTCTGAATTACAAAAGAAATTTTTTGGGTTCAGTGTCCCTTTAGGTATACCTCTTAATAAAAGTTAAACCACCTCCCTTTCCTTCTGTGCACCACATAACCCTCTACCAACCATGTAACACTATGCCCTCTCTATACCACTCAAGATCTCCTCATCCCTTACTTGTAACCACTACAAATTTAGTAGCCTTTCAAATTTGTAACCTTTCAATTTAACACCTCTGGAAATCATTGCAATCCCTCTGGCTTTGACAAATGTCCATTAAACGTACATGACAGAATAATGAGGGCGATGCCACAGAATGTTTAAATGGATGGGCTTATAAAGAAAAATATTTTAGCAGACTACAGTGATCCTATTTATAATGTTCAATGTGAATACTGGCATGGAATTATCCTTAGCTGCTTCTTAGCAACACATCCAAGTGCATCTATTGATTATTATCACAATGCTCCCGGTGCCTTCTACATACCGCATGCTAAAGCGCCGCCCCTCAGTATACTTCTACAAAGCTCCAACCTCATAGCTAAAAACAGGTTTTAAGTAATCTACATCACATTTATCTGTAATATCTGAAAATTACAACCAATAGCTACCCCACTCTATGTATTTATTTTAAAGGGACGCAAACCCCAAATGATTTATTTCCTGATTCAGATAGAGCATGCAAATTTAAGGAACTTTCTAATTAACTCCTATTAAACTTTTTATTCATTCTCTTGCTATCTTTGGTTGAAAAAGATGGAACGTAAGCATAGGAGTCAGCTCATTTTTGGTTTAGCAGCGGGGTAGTTGCTTAATATCGAATGCTCTATCTGAATCATGAAAGAAAAAAATTAAGTTTTGTGTCCCTTTAATTTTCCCTCTGACATCTACATAGCACTGCAATGCTGCTGATTCTTGTTATATACTACAGTCCAGACTGCTCGTCCCCTCTGTATAACACTATAATTTCTCTACTACCTTATGTATACCATAGTCAAGCACCTCTCTCCACTACACCAATACAATGGCTGGATTATATCCATTATAGTAAAATAATACCATAATATACAGTCAGCAACTCTCCTATCTTTACCATTATAATTCTGCTTCCTACTATATGCAATAGCCTCAATTATGTACCACTGCAATGCCTGTGCTTCTTTCTTACTGTACACCAAAGACCAGCACTTCTCCCCTCTGTATAACACTACAATACCCCTGCTCCCTTCTGTACATTACAGCCCAGCACTTCTCCCCTCTGTATAACACTACAATACCCCTGTTCCCTTCCGTACATTACAGCCCAGCACTTCTCCCCTCTGTATAACACTACAATACCCCTGCTCCCCCTTCTGTACATTACAGCCCAGCACTTCCCCCCTCTGTATAACACTACTACAATACCCCTGCTCCCTTCTGTACATTACAGCCCAGCACTTCTCCCCTCTGTATAACACTACAATACCCCTGCTCCCTTCTGTACATTACAACCCAGCACTTCTCCCCTCTGTATAACACTACAATACCCCTGCTCCCTTCTGTACATTACAGCCCAGCACTTCTCCCCTCTGTATAACACTACAATACCCCTGCTCCCTTCTGTACATTACAGCCCAGCACTTCTCCCCTGTATAACACTACAATACCCCTGCTCCCTTCTGTACATTACAGCCCAGCACTTCTCCCCTCTGTATAACACTACAATACCCCTGCTCCCTTCTGTACATTACAGCCCAGCACTTCTCCCCTCTGTATAACAATACCCCTGCTCCCTTCTGTACATTACAGCCCAGCACTTCTCCCCGTGTATAACACTATAATACCCCTGTCCCCGTCTGTACATTACAGCCCAGCACTTCTCCCCTCTGTATAACACTACAATACCCCTGCTTCCTTCTGTACATTACAGTCCAGCACTTCTCCCCTCTGTATAACACTACAATACCCCTGCTCCCTTCTGTACATTACAGCCCAGCACTTCTCCCCTCTGTATAACACTATAATACCCCTGCTCCCTTCTGTACATTACAGCCCAGCACTTCTCCCCTCTGTATAACACTACAATAACCCTGCTCCCTTCTGTACATTACAACCCAGCACTTCTCCCCTCTGTATAACACTACAATACCCCTGCTCCCTTCTGTACATTACAGCCCAGCACTTCTCCCCTCTGTATAACACTACAATATCCCTGCTCCCCCTTCTGTACATTACAGTCCAGCACTTCTCCCCTCTGTATAACACTACAATACCCCTGCGCCCTTCTGTACATTACAGCCCAGGACTTCTCCCCTCTGTATAACACTACAATATCCCTGCTCCCTTCTGTACATTACAGCCCAGCACTTCTCCCCTCTGTATAACACTACAATACCCCTGCTCCCTTCTGTACATTACAGCCCAGCACTTCTCCCCTCTGTATAACACAATACCCCTGCTCCCTTCTGTACATTACAGCCCAGCACTTCTCCCCTCTGTATAACACTATAATACCCCTGCTCCCTTCTGTACATTACAGCCCAGCACTTCTGCCCCCTGTATAACACTACAATACCCCTGCTCCCTTCTGTACATTACAGCCCAGCACTCCTGCCCCCTGTATAACACTATAATACCCCTGCTCCCTTCTGTACAATAGAGTTAAACACTTTCCCCTGTGCACCAATACAAAGCCCCTGCTTCTTTCTGACCACTCTATGGAAGCACTTCTCTGCCACTACAATGCTTATGCTTTAACTATCTTGTCTCTATGTTTGCATATAACAAAGCCAAGAAGAGGTGCCACCGAAATGTCCCCAAGTCATATCTACAACAGCTTTATCTTTCCGTATACTAAAGACAAGCACTTCTCATCTCCTTATACAGTGGCAAAAAACCTGCACCCTTCTGTATATTCAAGTTAAACACGACCTCATTGTGTCTTCCTAGTGTTGTATAATATTATTTCCCATCCTATGACGCTGCACGCAGAGTCCCTTTGTATAACAATCAGGCATTGTAACCCTCCATATACCGCTGACAAGCCCTATTCCTCTTTACTCACCGCTGGCAAACCCTACTAAACAAAACGCTGTCATTAGTGCACCATTCTCTGAACTGTTTAACCCCAACCCCTCGGCATAAGGGTAGTGTAAAACCTTTATAACAAAAGCCTAGTGATCGCCACAGTACTGTGTGTTATGTCTGTACTATTATACAGGATAAAGATGATATACAGGGATCCCACGGTATAACAGCTCAGACACAGCTCACTTACCTTCCGCTCCTGTCAAATTGCGAACTGCACTAATCACCACACTGCGCATGCGCTACAGGCTGGTGTTAGGGACTGTTTTCAAAGCCCTGTAATAGTCTAACCGCAGAATCCGGTTTCTGCTTCTTACACGTCACTACCACTCGTCACACGTGGGATGCCCCGCGTTTCCTCATAGGCTGCGATATATTAACAAATGTGTCTCAGCGTTTAATTCCAGGCAGAGAGAGGGTTGTTTCGTAATTGAGAGTTTTTGGCATCAAAGTGTTAACCTTTTGAATGCCAGAAGTGGTGCGTTTTATCGCTGTCTCATTCCATATCTGAAACTCAAATGTTTAATTGTTCTTATGTAATGTGAGTGTTTTGTAAGATCAATTACACAAAGCCAGGACAATTATTCAGCTTTTCAATAATTTTTAGGTCCCCGTCATTTTGCATCTCTTTTTTATCTCTAGACTCTCCCCATTTACAACATACGGAATTAAAGGGACTGATGGTAAACTTTACATGTTTTAAAATCAGGTACATTTTAGATGGATTTTAATTGGTTCATTTTAATAAAGATGCCCTGTAATTTACCTTTAATCTAGCTGTGCCATTCTAATACCCCACACTTGCAGCAGCCCACTTCAAAACTTTTTTTTTTGTGAGCTAATGTTTGAAGTGTTCTCCAATCAGCACTCTAGCCTTATGGCACTTTTATTTGTAGCCAGAGCACCATTAGAATACCATCTAAAATATTACTTAGGTTCTGGACCTGATTTTAAAACATGTAAAGTTTACCATAACTTTAAACGATATATATTATATATATATAGAGAGAGAGAGAGAGAGAGAGAGAGAGAGGAATCGAGCCCTGGGAGAGAGAGATGATGATAGATCATTTATAAATTATATCATTTTTATTTTAGAAAAGTATTGTAGTGTCAGTTTTGTGCAAGCTAAATAATATATATATATATATATATATATATATATATATATATATATATATATATATATATATATATATATTTAGATAGATATATATATATACTGTATATATATATATATATTTCAGAAAAAGTAATTTTGATCCAAGGCGAAGTTTTTATAAAGCAAAAGTCTTTATTTGAATCCACATATGGTAAAAGCACATGGAAGTACCAAAGCACATAAAAGATTAACACACAAAAGAATAGCCTTTCGTATGTTAATCTTTTATGTGCTTTGGTACTTCCATGTGCTTTTACCATATGTGGATTCAAATAAAGACTTTTGCTTTTATAAAAACTTCGCCTTGGATCAAAATTACTTTTTCTGAAATCTAACTAGCTCCAGGAATTCCAAGTGCGAGGGGGAGCTCGCAGACTCTGCACCATCTGTTGACACGGTGGATTCACTACTGCTGTTATTACACAACAGACATAAGACACATTATTGTGAGCTATGTCAAAAGGGTATGCTTCTATACACTGTAACACACAAGTGAGATTGAAATTGAATTGTAAAATATACCTTTTATTAGTAATAATTAAAAAAGACAGCAATATTTTTATGTTTTGCTGTTCTCACATAGAGTTAAAAACACATCTCCATTACCTCAATATTCATGGTTTGTGATTTTACCAGTTGGATATATCTGTGAGAGCTATAGGTTTATATGGAATATTTAGTTGGTTCTCATTATTTGCTCTGATACACTTTGTAGCCTAATATTTGGCTTATCAGAAAATTAAAAACTTCAACTAAATATATTTTTAGCAGGTTTGGTATTCCTGTGTGTTGCCTATAGTTCTTATGTCTTAGTCTTCAAAGAAGGAAAGCCTTCTAGTGACTTACAATGTTGATATAACTTTTGTGGTTAACGAAGTGATTGGTCTATATCTTAAGGTGAGGAGGCTGCATTCCTTTGAACAAATTACCGTATAAAACCATTGAACCCCCGAACCCCATTTTAACTTATCTAAGACTTATCTAAAAATAAAAACACAGACACAGTAGTTATGGCGAAATGTGGAAAGGTCACGAATTATTACTTAATTGAATTTTGCCACCTTTAAACTATATCTTGCAAAATTCAGCCATAAAATCAACTTCAAAAGAACCTCAAATAATGCCACTGCATTAAACCAGAATTTTGGGGACCACGCCTAGGGGGGTGTAACCACTACCCCCCCCCCTGGCAGGGCAGTTGGAGATGGGAGAACCCACGGCATAGCCCCCCCCCCATTAGATAGACCACCGGATCACCCCTCAGGGCTGAGTATGCCGCGGGATCCTCCCACCCCCTAATCTGCCCCGCCCACGTGTCGTGCACAAACTTCACCGCTTGTTGCGATTGTATGATCTATACTACAACAACAAAAAAACAGCTGCCGTTTTCTATCATTCAGCCAGCGTAGACCGCCAGGTCACCTGCTGCCCTTCGGTTGCGCTGTGTTCTTCCCCTTATTGAGGCGCACGGGCGGTCTTACTGCGACTCAACCAATTAGTCAACGTCCTGCCCTTAGCCGTGCTGCTACTGCTTTCTCACGTGACCTCTCCGGTTATTGCAATGTGCTCTGCTGCGTCTAGGGTGGGTGGGTGGGAAACAAAGAAAAAAGGTTAGTGACTCCCTCCTGCAGTCCCTCTCCTTATAACACCTTCCCCCCAGCCCCTCCCTGAGCCTTCTCCTGACCAATGTCTTCTCTCCTTATCTCTCCTGCAACCCCCACACCTAGCACACCAACTACATCATTGTTCTCTCCCAGCAGCCCCTCCCTTATGACGTTCCCTTCACAGTTGTTCACTACACTAGTTTAAGGTGAGGAGGCTGCATTCCTTTGAACAAATTACCGTATAAAACCATTGAACCCCCGAACCCCATTTTAACTTATCTAAGACTTATCTAAAAATAAAAACACAGACACAGTAGTTATGGCGAAATGTGGAAAGGTCACGATTTATTACTTAATTGAATTTTGCCACCTTTAAACTATATCTTGCAAAATTCAGCCATAAAATCAACTTCAAAAGAACCTCAAATAATGCCACTGCATTAAACCAGAATTTTGGGGACCACGCCTAGGGGGGTGTAACCACTACCCCCCCCCCCCCCTGGCAGGGCAGTTGGAGATGGGAGAACCCACGGCATAGCCCCCCCCCATTAGATAGACCACCGGATCACCCCTCAGGGCTGAGTATGCCGCGGGATCCTCCCACCCCCTAATCTGCCCTGCCCACGTGTCGTGCACAAACTTCACCGCCACCAAAAGAGCCCCTCTTTCGGCCCACCATTCTCCGTCATTCGTGACCTTTCCTTACCTCCACCAGCTCTTGGCACATCCCTCTGATGTCCGCCAGCATTTGGTCATTCCCCTCATCCGTGAGGTGTACTCCATCCCGTCTGAATAGCTCCTCCTTTTTGGCTGCTATCAATGGGTGCTCTACTACTCCGCCCCCTATCTCCTTCATTACCTTCGCCGCTACCTGGTTCACTTTTCTCCTCGATCTATATCCTGCCTTGCTCGTGTATGAGTTCCGCCAGTATATCCTGGACACTATATTGGACCATATCACCCGCACCGATGGCCATGCAACTTTTAACCATCTCATACTCCCTGCTACTTTCTCCTCTAGCTCTCTGAGCGGGTATGCTCCTATGTCATTCCCCCCTAGATGTATAATCAGGGCGTCTGGACACCCCCATCTCCGCCTTGCCTGCTGTATTGTTGGCACTAACTCGTCCCACATCATACCTCTTTTTCCTATCCATCTAATGCTAGCTTCCCTGTGCGAAAAACCTAAATGTAATCCCTGCACTGATGCCGCCGCCCTAGCCTGCGCCCAGTAAATGTAGGAATGTCCTACTATCCACACTCTTAATGCTTTGCCTGTAACACACACAAAAAGAAAAAACTATTTTTAACAGTTAGAACAATTTGATATGAAGCCTTACTCTTTTTGCAACCTTATGTATGATTTGTATGCTGCGGATTTCCATCTCCCTAGCTTTTTAATCTGTTCCTCTGAACAGCCCCTACCTGCTGCGGCGGTCGCTGCCCCTATTCTGAATGAATGTGGCGCGAAGTGTGCATTTTCCCACCCCAGCTTCTTTACTACCCTTTGTAGCACGCTCTTAAACTGAAAAATTGTTACATCTGATCCATCCGCATGCCGCAGGAATGTGCGGCCCCCCTCCCTCTTTGTTAACAGGTACTCTTTGACACAGGCCACCGGGCACAGTGCTCCCCCTGTTCCAGCCATATTCAGCCATGCCCCTTTCCCTTCCTTGTCTGTTTTGGATCGTCTCACCAATATCAATACTGCTTCCTCCCCCCATCTTACATCCCCTATCTCTATCCCTCCTTTACCTATTTTTCTGTTCTTTGGTAACAGCTCTCCTATCCTCATTGCTCCATGAAAAGCCACTATAAACGCTGTTCTGAATATTAGCGCCTTGTCCCTGCTTGCGCACACCCCTTCTAGCGCCCCTGTCATTTTCTGTAATCTGTCTTCCGTTATTGGTTCCCTTCTATCCGCTCCCTTTTCTTCATCTCTTCCCCATGCCCTCGCCATCTTCTTTACTATAAACTTCCTGGACCAATCCATTCCCCCGTATAGCTGTGCGCAATATGATATCCCTGCTAGTACTGCACTCAGCCGCCCCTTTCTTATGCCTTCCCTCCGTAGCACCATCAACCACTCTAGGAATCTTCCCTCCTCCCCTCCTGTAGCTTCCTCCCTATATTTGCACCACTGTCCCCAATATTTCCTGTATACTGCCCATGTACTTGGTGCCAAGGCTTTCTCGACCAGTTCCTCGATTCCTTCTATCCGTTGCCAATCTGCCAAAGAAGCATAGGGCAACATTCACCTTCCTGTCTGGCATTGGGTGCAAGCTCCCTAAACTTCTCCCATTTCAAACGGGATAGCGCGTCCGCAACTACGTTTCTGAAACCGGGAATGTGTTTGGCCCTGACACAGATGTTATGCTTTAAACATTTCAAAACCAAGTACCTTAGATAACTAACTACTGGCAGTGATGAGGCGGACAGCGGATTGATGACTTCGACCACCCCCATATTGTCTGACCAACATATTATTGTCTTATTTGCTAGCTCCCCACCCCATAGCTCCATGGCCACCACTATGGGGAATAACTCCAGCAGCACCAAGTTTCTAACCCATCCTATCTCCTTCCATCTTTCGGGCCATCCTCCCGCGCACCACCTCCCTTGAAAGTATGCTCCATACCCCATTCCCCCTGCAGCATCCGTGTATAGCTCCAACTCAACTGCGGGCGCAACCTCCTGCCATATGCGCACCCCGTTGAAATCCTGTAAAAATTGGTCCCACACTTTCAGGTCTTCCCTCATCTCCTTTGTCACCCTAATCATATGCTCTGGCTTTTTTGCGCCCTTTGTGCTAATCTCCAATCGCCTTTTAAAAATCCTTCCTACTGGTATCACTTTACACGCAAAGTTCAATACCCCCAACGTTTTCTGCATCTCCCTTAGCGTTACCTTTTTTCGTGTCGCCATCCATGCTATCAGCTCCCTAGCCTTTTTCACCTTATCCTCGGGTAGCTCGCATTGTCCTTTCACTGAATCTATTGTTATGCCCAGGAATGCTAGTCTCGCGCAAGGACCCTCTGTCTTTTTGTCTGCCACTGGGACCCCCATCTCTTCAAACAAACCTATCAGCCCTGCTTTCGCACCTGTCGGTGCCCGCCCCTCCTACCACCATGAAATCGTCCAAGTAGTGGACTATTGCATCCTTCTTTTGCCTTGCTACCGCTAACCAGTGCAGAAAAGTGCTAATCTTCTCAAAGATTGAGCATGATATGGAGCACCCCATTGGTAGGCATTTATCCACATAATAATGCCCTTCAAATTTGCACCCCATCAGTTTAAAACTATCAGGATTCAGTGGCAATAGCCGAAAAGCTGATTCAATATCT
This sequence comes from Bombina bombina, assembly GCF_027579735.1. NCBI lineage: Eukaryota > Metazoa > Chordata > Amphibia > Anura > Bombinatoridae > Bombina > Bombina bombina. The sequence continues at coordinate 157,620,913 of NC_069507.1, read as the reverse complement.
ATCTTAGCCATCATGGCCCCTCTCCCTGCCTTCCTTACCAGCTGCACTGCGCTGTCGAATGATTGGTATTGCACTGTTGCTTCCTCTTTATTGATAGCATCATTTACCGACCTACCCTTTGGGTATGATAAGTGATGTATCATGCGATATTTCCCTTCCTCCTTCTTGGGAACCACCCCCAAGGGGGAAATGACTAGATCTGCTATTGGCTTTTCTGTGAAAGGGCCGGCCATTCTCCCCCCCTCAACCTCCTTCGCTAGCTTCTCTTTCAGTAACCCGGGGAGCTCCCCTGTCGATTTTAAGTTCCTAGCTTTTACCGCCCCCGTTACCGCTCCTTTCACTGGTACTGTAAAACCCCTACTCAGCCCCTCAATTAATAAATCTCTATCCTCTATGATAGGGTATGCTTGCAGCTCGCGAACCAGTCTATCTATTTTCAGCGGGGTTGGCGCTAATCCCCCCAGCTTGCCCTCCCCCCGCGTTTCCTTGGCTCCGAAAGGACTGTCTCCCATACCCATTGTTACCTCCATTTCTTCTGCAATCTACCCCAGGGTGTGCCCCGCTACAGTATCTGCAAATGTGCCTGAATTTGCATGCTCCCCCCCTATCACATTTCTTTTCGTTATACGGCCAGCATTCCCTGCTATCGGTTCTCCCGTTCTTATTAGCATTAAACGCTGCGCCCCGTCCCCCTTGTCCATCCTGTACCCTCATTACCCTGCTGTATAAGTCTAGTATCTTTATACCAAAGTCCCTCCTACCCTTGTCTCCTAGCTGCAAGTTACCCTTCCTAAATTCTGTGTCATAATCCTTCCATGCAAACCCACCATATGTCGTGTAACACTCTGCAATAAAATGGATGTACCTTAACATGCCCTTCACCTTCCCCGGATTGGCTGATATAAAACACTCTGCGTATATGAGTATCCCTTTTACCCACTCCGTGAATGTTTGTTTAACCTTCTTCCCTTTCCCCTCCTCGCCCCTGGATTTAAAAGCCGCTGCATCCCTAGTTATCTCGAATATGTCCACGTATTTCCCTTTCTGGGCCCTTGCAATTACCTTTGCTTTTAAGTGCGTTGTTAATGGCATTAACAGTGTCCCCGTCACCTCATCATCCCCATTAAACACTTCACCTGTTTCTTCCTGCTCTTGTATTGCACTCCCCTTCCCTGTGCCTTTGCCCTGTTTCGCATATATTTTACGCACTATTTTTAATATCCTCTTTTCCCCCTCCCCCTTTACATTCTCGTCCTCAGAATCAAGTTCAGATGAGCTATCAGATACCATATTGTTTAAACATAATATTTTCTTACCTTGTTTTGCCCCTTGTCCGCCGTCTGTTCCTCCAGTTGCCCCCATCTGCTTTGCTGGTCCCGTTTCCTCCCTCCTTATTGGGGGGGTTCCTGCTACCACAACGTTTTCCCCCGCATTGCTGCTGGGTACTTCCATTGGCTCCTGCTGTCATGCTTGTTCCGGTGGGCCTGCCTCATTTTCTGAGCTCTGTGGGAGTAACACAGCAACATTAATATTCCTTCCTACTTCCTGGGTTCCCGGTGCCAGCCCCGTCCCCCCTCTCCCGCTGCCAATTGCAATTACAGTCTCACCCTGCCCCTCTTTCCTTTGGCCCCTGACCCCCCCCTTTCCTCTGCTTCCTTCCTCTGTCCTTCTCCGCTTCCCTCACCCGCTTCTAAGCCCCCTAATTCTGACTCTTCCTCTATTAACCTGTAGCTATTCCCCTCCGAGTCCCTTATCACTCTCCTACTTCCTATGCTCCCCTCCATTCCCCTAGCTCTCTTTTGTGGCCGCATGCCCTCCTCCCCCCTCTCCTAAATACATCTATCCTATTTGGTTCCCCATACCCCCCCCCCCTCGCTGTCCATACTCCCCTCTCTGCTCCTTGTTCCCAATTATGACCCTGCCCCCAGTTCCCCCATGCTCCCTCCCTCCACTCCCTTGGTCCATTTTGTATATTCCAGAGGGACTCACTCGGCCCACCGGGACCTACATAAGCATCCTCTGTCCCCCATCCCCCCCACTCATACCCCCGCTGCGTAACTCCTCTTCCGAATGCCCTCCTGTCCCACCTGTTACCCCCTGCAGCGTATGGGCCTCTGTGAAAACCATCCTGCTCCCAAGATGGCTGCCCCCATTGTGTGACCTCCTCCCTGCAGTCTCCGGTTGCGCGCCTGCTCAACGCCACCCATGTGATCACCCCTCAGCCTATCGTCACCGTGGCCCCTCCTAGCCACAGTGACGTCTATTGGGCCTACGCTATGCGCTCCGCTAACTATCTGCTGCCGCTCGCCTGCGTCCCTAACAGCCTCCGGGATGCATTGCGCCCTGCTGCTTACACCCTGCCCTAATGGAATGGAGCTACAACTAGATGCAGGACTCCCCCCAAATATGTCCGGACTACTACCGCTACCTCCCTGAGAGAAACGCGGCCCCTCCACACCTCCAGCACTGCTCCCCAGTGGCCCCATACCTGCGCCTCCGCTCCCCCTGCAAGGTGTACTCACCTCTCCTTGGCTTACCTGCACCACCGCCATAGCACCAACCTCTACCGATGCACTGCCGGATATCTCCTCTCCTTGGGATGTTTGCTGCTCCTTCCTGGCTCTCTCCATCCTCTTGATCCTCTTCTGGGCCTGGATCGCCCTTGTCTTCCATACCGTCTCACCCTCATCCAGGTATCTCCTTGGGATTCTCCTGTTCCTGGACGTCATCTTCAAGCTTCTTCTCTGCAACAAAGAAAAAAGGTTAGTGACTCCCTCCTGCAGTCCCTCTCCTTATAACACCTTCCCCCCAGCCCCTCCCTGAGCCTTCTCCTGACCAATGTCTTCTCTCCTTATCTCTCCTGCAACCCCCACACCTAGCACACCAACTACACCATTGTTCTCTCCCAGCAGCCCCTCCCTTATGACGTTCCCTTCACAGTTGTTCACTACACTAGTTTTATACTTAGGTATGTGCTTAATGTGGTGTTTGTGCACTTTATTCAGAGCAGCATGTTTTTTACCTGCTTATCAGGTTAGAAACCGATGTATTATAAGTATCTCTAATTTGCGCTATTGCATAGCTTAATGTTGGACTTCGATTAGAGAATAATGCTTTTAATGTACCATAAATTAGGATTATATCATAATATACCATTTACATGTAACAAGTTGCTTTATTAATCCATGTACTTATTTACATTGAGATTCTATGTACTCAGGTTTCACTGAATAGAGTAAATGCAGCGCTACTGATATTGATACAAAACTTTGTATTGATACAATTATAGATTGCAGGTATTTCTCTGTTTGTATGATTATAATTTAATAATAAATTATAATCATACAAACATAGAAATACCTGCAATCTATAATTGTATCAATACAAAGTTTTGTATCAATATCAGTAGCGCTGCATTTACTCTATTCAGTGAAACCTGAGTACATAGAATCTCAATGTAAATAAGTACATGGATTAATAAAGCAACTTGTTACATGTAAGTGGTATTATGATATAATCCTAATTTATGGTATATTAAAAGCATTATTCTCTAATCTAAGTCCAACATTAAGCTATGCAATAGCGCAAATTAGAGATACTTATAATACATTGGTTTCCAACCTGATAAGCAGGTAAAAAACATGCTGCTCTGAATAAAGTGCACAAACACCACATTAAGCACATACCTAAGTATAAAGATATAGACCAATCATTTTGTTAACCACAAAAGTTATATCAACATTGTAAGTCACTAGAAGGCTTTCCTTCTGTGAAGACTAAGACATAAGAACTATAGGCAACACACAGGAATACCAAACCTGCTAAAAATATATTTAGTTGAAGTTTTTAATTTTCTGATAAGCCAAATATGAGGCTACAAAGTGTATCAGAGCAAATAATGAGAACCAACTAAATAGTCCATATAAACCTATAGCTCTCACAGATATATCCAACTGGTAAAATCACAAACCATGAATATTGAGGTAATGGAGATGTGTTTTTAACTCTATGTGAGAACAGCAAAACATAAAAATATTGATGTCTTTTTAAATTATTACTAATAAAAGATATATTGTACAATTCAATTTCAATCTCACTTGTGTGTTACAGTGTATAGAAGCATACCCTTTTGACATAGCTCACAATAATGTGTCTTATGTCTGTTGTGTAATAATTTGTATTTTATGCTTAAGCACTGCTCCTATTGAATACCCATACATTAAGACATATTTCTTTTGACAAGGTATCTAAGGAGAAAATAAATTCCTAAAGAAAGTAAAATAAATTATATTTTTGTCTTTGTTCCTAAATCCGCTGAATCACTACTGCTGTTGCCTGGTTACAACAGTAATTCAAATTGATTGGCCGCGACGAGGTCACATGGGGAGACACACCTCCCAGCACCACGGCGGGACGCCGCAATCGAACAAGCAGAGAGCCAGGGGATTACGGAGATCACGGTGGTTATCCAGACGCTGGAGACACAAGAAGAGCGGTGAGTGGGCACAGCAAATTGCTGTATTTGGGCACGGGCTGCTCTAGGAGGTCCCACCTCATACCGCTAGTGTCAGTAACACCGGGGATTGAAATCCGCCTCAGCTTGTTTGCAGGTTTTCTAAGTGTGCATTACAAAGTGAACTTACCAAGTGAACTTTCACGTTTATCACAGAAGGAGATACATTTTACGCTGAGTCTTGCTAATAGTTGTATATTACATTGTGCAGTTTATTGAACACTTTTTCTTTGGGACTATATATATATATATATATATATATATATATATATATATATAATGGGTAAAATCAGATATTTGGTAATCCTAGGATTACCCAGTTAAAACAGACATTACCTATGTGGTTGTGGTAAAGCTTGATGCATGATCATAAATCCCCTCACCCTCAGAGTGTGGAGTCACCGTAATCAAACATATATAGCATGCACTGTAATTCCTCCATCTTCACTATCTTTTTTGCCTCCGCCTGGAGAGTTCAATGGGGGGCAAAGCCCCTCCTGTAAACCTCGTTCCCCACGGTTCACTTGGGGTGGATGCCAGAGGATTGTCGGGGCGCCTTCCTTGAAACCCCCAGGTGGAAATTGTCCATTTGATTTCTTACTTTACTCGTAACATATATATATATATATTATCATACAAAGTTCCTAATTCTCAAACACCTATTTTACTGAGCACTATATTGTAAAGTGAGTGTCTCTCCTTCATGTAAAGCATATTAGTAATAAATACAGAAAGAGAGGAGCTCTCTCAGGAACGAACAACAGCTCAATAGCTTATTCTATGGCTATTTACCACCTGGGAGAAGGCTCTTTTAGCCCAATAGCGTTTTTCACAGTGAAGAGCTTTCCTGAAGTATATCAGTCTGATCCTGCCAAAACAAGGGCAGTCCAGCCCCAAAATACCAGGCAATCCCTCTCTGAACAAGGAACATGGCAAACCATACAATTGTTTCGGCTTTCTTTAGACCTCGTCAGTGAGGTGTAGCCATATTCTTCTAAGCACATTGGGCAAGGAGTCCACGTCTGGGAAGGAGGATGAGAAACAGGAGGTGGGGACTGCAAAGGTGAGAATGATGTTAGTACGGAGTTAGATGAGGGCAACTATTAGGCAAGTGGCATATGTTTGTTACTGAGTTAGGTGATAGGCTTCCCTGAACAGAAAGATCAGACTAGGGGAACGTCAGACAGCCCAAGGAAGTGCGTTCCAGAGGTTTGGTGCCGCACAAGAGAAATCCTGCAGTCTAGAATGGAAGATAATGATGGTAGAAGATGCAAGGAGTAGGTAAATGTTTGATCTAGGGGGCGGGTTGGACTATATTTGTTGATTAGTGAGGATGGGGGGGCAGCATTGGTAAGGGCTTTGTAGGGCAGGGTGAGAATTTTGAATTTAAAGGGACATGAGAAGACAGGAAGCTGGTTAGGACGTTAAAAACTATTTTTTCCGGGAGTTTTAAACTAGTGGAAGCAGTAATATGGGGCAGTAGTTTGCAGGAGAATTGGGTAGAGGGAGGGTTTTTTTGAGTATGGGGGTGATCTTTGCATGTTTGAAAGAAGATGGGAATAAACTGGTAGAAAGGGGTAGGTTGAATATGTGAGTAAGAGCTGGAGTGAGGGTGGCAGACAGAGAAGGTATTAAATGTGAAGGGATGGGGTCAAGCAGGCATGTAGTGAGGTGAGAGAAAAACAATAAGTAACCCACTTTGTTCTAAGTGGTTGGGGGGGGGGGGAAGATGCAGAGAGTGTCAAAGGGGGTGACAGGGGGTGGAGATGGAAGATTGTAGGCTTGTGTTGGGATGTTGCTTCGGATGGTAAGCATTTTGTTTAGAAAGTAGTCTGCCAGATCTTGAGCATTAAAGGCAGATGAAGGGGGTGATGCAGGTGGGTAGAGGAGAGAGTTGAAAGTGGAGAAGAGTCGTTTAGGGTTTGAGGAGTAAGTAGATATAAGCGAAATAGGTTTGCTTGGCTAAGTGAAGGACAGAGATGTAAGAATGAACTTCTAGCGGATGAAATCAGGTTCAAAGCGAAATTTCCTCCAGGCATGCTCAGCAGTACGGGAGCATTTTTGTAGGTAGCGTATTTGCTGAGAGTGCCAGGGCTGGAATAGAGGACGTGGGATTTTGCATAGCTGGAGAGGAGCAAGAGTGTCTAGTGCAGAGGAGAGAGTATTGTTAAAGTGTGTTGTAGCAATGTCAGGGCAGAAAATTGGGGAAGTGTAAGGGAGGAGTGTTTGATTAAGGTTGGAAAATTAGAGATGATACACAGCTTGGATATTTCTACAGGTGCGGGGGCGAGGGGGAGAAGTAGGTTTAGCCTGTACATTAAGATTATAGGTAAGCAGATGGTGGTCTGAGATGGGAAATGATTGACAGGTGACATCAGAAATAGAGCAGAGGTAGGAAAATACCAGATCAATAGAGTGTCCATCATGGTGAATAGGGAATAGGGTGGATAGTGAGAGACCAAAGGTGTTTGCAAGTCAGAGAAGTTTAGTGGCAGCAGGGGCAGAATGGTTATCAATGGGGATATTAAAGTCCCCTAGAATTAGAGCAGATATATTTGTAGAGATAAAGTGAGGAAGCCAGGCGGTAAAGTTGTCAAGGAATTGGGAGGTTGGTCGGGGGGGGGGTAGATGACTGCCATTCTGAATGCAGTGGACTTAAATGTAGGAAAAGGAGAGAGATGGAAGCGGAGGCAAGTACTGATATGAATATAGAAAAGAAGAGGGCGACCCCTAGTGCAAATCAATTGTGGAGATGTAGTGGATATCAACTTGCGATAACAAAGGAATACTCACAAATTGTATTGCACACTGTAGTGCAAATGGAGCGTACTAGGTATATTATGGTGACCTAGTGCACATATGAACCAAGGCTATTGGAAATGGGTTCCAGGTGAGCTGCTGATGAACGTCAGATGGAAAAAAAAAAAGAGAAGACTCCAGTATAGAAATAAGTAAAAATATTTAATAAAATAATAAAAACAAACACAGATCAGACAATGAATCTGTGTTGAAAATGCTACGCGTTTCTAAGCGCTGACCGCGCTTTTTCCTCAGGCAAATAATCCTTCTCTTTTTTTTTTTCCATCTGACGTTCATCAGCAGCTCACCTGGAACCCATTTCCAATTGCAGCAGCATAACCTTGGTTCATATGTGCACTAGGTCACCATAATATACCTAGTACGCTCCATTTGCACTACAGTGTGCAATACAATTTGTGAGTATTCCTTTGTTATCGCAAGTTGATATCCACTACATCTCCACAATTGATTTGCACTAGGGGTCGCCCTCTTCTTTTCTATATTTCTACAAACTACAGATTTCCACTCTGATTCTGGGAGGAGCAGCCACAGCACGGTGCACAGTTTGCTGGGACACTGTGAAGTTCCCAGACCGTTCTCCTAGGCATTATCTCTGCCTTTCTACATTGTGAGTATGTTTATTTTTCTTTACTTCTCACTTGTGATTTATTGGCTACACTAGGAGGCGCCCTTTTTTTCTGCTTTGTCTAAGTACTGATATGAGCCGGAGAGTACGATTCCAACACCGCCACCATGTCTCTGAGCGAGAGTGTGGAAGTGTGGTGACTGCTGCAGGGCCAGGGTTAGGAGATATGTCACCAGCAGCAGCAAGAGCAGTAGTAGGAGTGTGAGTGTCAGAAGGTGACAGTGAGACTTGTAGGAGCGGGTATGATTAGAGACAGGAGAGTTAGATGGGGATGTGTTTCTAAGGAGACAGAGTAGTTCATGAGTGGACACCATAGGGGATGAGGGAAGGGAGGGTGTGATATGGATAGTGTGGGAATTATTGTTATAGGGGAGTGCAGTGAGTTTTAGGAGAAAAGCAGACAGAAAGAGCAGAAAAGACATGGAGAGCATTGTGCAGGTGTATAGTTAGTGAGGATTACTTGTTAGTGGGACTGCAGTTTCATCCTCCAGTTTCTAACTCCTGTTGGTAACTCTGCCACTTGTAACACAAAGCCACTTGGAGCACAGGGCCCTCAGAGCGTGTGTTCTGCTGTTTATAGCAGTGAGCTCTAAGTACTAATTATTTGATTCCAAACATCTTGTTACAGGCAGCCTAGTTAGCTAGACAGGGGTTGCACACTTGCAAATTAGATAGTAGGTGGAAAAACAAATGACAGGGGATGCACACTTGTTGTACAGGGTAGCAGATAACAGATTACAAATAGTCATAAATTCAGACAAAATAATTTAATAACAAAATAAAACAGTTTAAAGGGGCGTGGACAAGCAGCCTTTAAAATAATCCCTAAAGGGGCCTCATAATACTTACAAGGCACAACATGGTATCTTGCCAGTTCAAGTCCACAATATATCCAGCACATGGTATAATTGATACTGAGACTAAGAATTTTTTAATTAAAGATGAATACATCATCTCAGTTTTTTATACACTCCCAAAAGTGCATAAGAGTTTGGATGCCCCTCCTGGGCATACAATTGTGAAAGGCACAGACTTCATCTTTACTAACATTTCTATATACCTGGATAAACTGTTAAGACCCTTTGTATCACAGTCTATGTCTTTTGTTAAGGACACCAATGATTTTTTGGAAAAATAGATGGTTTACCTGGGGATATGGAAAAATGTATTCTATATAGTATGGATATAGTGAGTCTCTATACATCCATCCCCCATACTAGTGGCCTTGATGTTATTGGATATGTTATTGCTAAAAGTTATGTGTTTTCATTAGAACAACAACTGTTTATACTTGAACTATTGGAGATCATTCTATACTGCAATTATTTTTTTATTCCAGGACACATATTATGTACAGAAACAAGGAACGGCTATGGGGTCCAACATCCGTCACACCTATGCTAATATTTTTATGAACTTCTTTGAAGAGATATATGAGAATAAGTGGTTCCTTCTATGTGGCACTACGTAGATAATATTTTCGGCATCTGGTGGGGGGTGACGTTGGTACCCTTGAGCAATTTGTGCAAGAGCTTAATTCTGCATCAAACAATATTAAGTTTACATTATCCTGGAGTGAAGAATATATAAACGCCTGCAGTCCAAGGATACAGAAAATCATAAGAAAGCACTGGCACATTTTGAGTGAGTGTATCCCTCGAGTGTAAGTGTTTAAGTAGTTACCAATGCCTGCCTATTCTAGATTACCTAGTCTAAGAGACCAACTAATTAGAACTGATGTGGGAAGTCAGAAAAAATGTAGGCAGGGGTATATTAATTCTAAAAACAATGGCTGCTTCCCTTGTCTAAATTGCTCGAACTGTAACAACATGATTAAGGGGGATACTTTTGCTCACCCCCACACAGGACAAAAATTTTAAATTAAGGGATACTACAATTGTAATGCCTCATTTGTCATCTATTTAATTAAGTGCCCATGTGGCATAATTTATATAGGTGAGACGACACAAAGGGTCCGCGATAGGATTCTCAGAATAAATCTAATATTAGAACCAATGACTTAACTGCCTCGGTTGCACACCATTTTTTGGATAAATGCCATACCATATCGCAATTGAGGATCCAAATTATAATTATATACCAATTCCTAGATGGGGGTGATAGTCACCTCTTAAAAAATGTGAGGCTTTTTGGATTTACCAATTAGAGTATTTAATTCCAAGAGGTAATAAAGGAGAACTGGATTTGAATGTGTTCATCTAGGTACTGACAATGTGAAGTAAAATGCAAAGGAGTTATTATTAGAAGGTTCTAGGATCATCTATTTTCATGGTATCCATGACTAGTTCTTGTTAAAGATTGAATTGCCTCTGTAGCTGTGTTGATATGTTTTTATTTGTATCGTTTGCACAAATTATTGTGTGTGTGCAGGTAATAACCACTAGATGGTAGTATAGTGTAATGTCAAGATACTGATGTGTTAGCCAGGACTTAATTAAAAGGACATTAAACCCCCCAAAATTATTTCATGATTTAGATAGAGAATACAATTTTAAACAACTTTCTAATTTACTTATATTATCTAATTTATTTTACTCTCTTGTTGTTCATTTGTTGAATGAGCAACAATGCACTAATGGTTTCTAACTGAACACATGGGTGAGCCAATCACAATCAATATATATACAGCCACCAATCAGCAGCTAGAACCTAGGTTCTCTGCTGCTCCTGAGCTGGTCTAGATAAACCTTTCAGCAAATGATAAGAGAAGAAAGCTAATTAAATAATAGAAGTACATTGGAAAGTTGTTTAAAATTGTATTCTCTATCTGAATCATGAAAGAAACATTTTGGGTTTCATGTCCCTTTCAGGAGGTGTGGTTCACCTGCACACTGGTATTTAAGTAAGCATTTCTGAGCACACAATGCATGAAGATGATTAAGGATGTATAGCCTGAAACGTTGTTCCTTTTACCTTTTACCTGCTCCCATTCTTAACATGGAATAAAGGATTTGAAAGTTCCAAGTGGTGTGGCTGTTACCTTGTTTATAGTATCTTGACAGACCAGAAAACTTTAGAGAATCTGACCCAAATTGAGAAGGTTTCTTTGTGGCTCTGTGTTGTCGTTCTGGAACTCTGGGTGGTTACATTCCAGGCTATTTAGGGTTTATGGTATTAAAGTAAACCTTGTTTTTGAGATAATCCCGCATGATGCACAAATTACATTCCACTCACTGCAAGGACCCAAGAGCTACTACAAGGGGCAGTTCTATGCCTTAAAGGGCCATAATAGTCTTTGAGAATATAATTTTAAGACTACCGACCCTACAACACTGACAGCAAGATTACAAGTAGCGCGTTATGACGTTTCCAGGCTCGATGTGGTCTTTTCGCAATCAATTTCCATTGCCGGGTATTGAAAAAGGCAATTGGGCGTGCATTCGCCTTTTACGCAACAATCCTTTCCTCTCTCAAAGAGTTGTAGTTAACAGCTTTGCGCAAATAAAAAGGTTTCACGTAACACTTCAAAAATACATTACAACGTACAGTTACACTCATATTAACACTGTCTAATAAAAATGATTAAAAAACATATTGCACATAAAAGTTATAAAGGTTCAAAGATACGAGATCTCAGGTCTTAGAAAAAAAAAGCAGAAGCAGAGATTTTACACCGACACACATACATAGAGAAACATGGATTTATATGTATAGCAGGTGCATATTTTGGCCTAGACAAACAAGGCACTTGCCAAGGGCATCAGATTGGGAGGGGGCAGCACTTTTTTGTGGCTATAATTGTAAGAAACTTACAGTTATTTTAGAAGTATTATACAGGTAAATAATGGGAGAATTTGCCCTAATAGCTTACATTCTAGGAGGGGTATAATAAGAGACTGTTCATGGAGGTTACAGTTTAAAGGTAGCTCTGTACCTTTCTTTTATTGTATTTTACTTTTATTGTACTGTGTATATATATATATATATATATATATATATATATAACTAACAAAAAGCAAGGTGGCACACGGTACGCAGGCTATACCTTTATTAGGAGCAACGTTTCGGGGCACCTGCCCCTTTCTCAAGCTGAGAAAGGGGCAGGTGCCCTGAAACGTTGCTTCTTATAAAGTTATAGGACCCTATTTATCAAAGGTCTTGCGGACCTGATCCGACAGTGCGGATCAGGTCCGCAAGACTTCGCTAAATGCGGAGAGCAATACGCTCTACGCATTTAACATTGCACCAGCAGCTCACAAGAGCTGCTGGTGCAACTCCGCCCCCTGCTGACTCGCGGCCAATCGGCTGCCAGCAGGGAGGTGTCAATCAACCCGATCGTATTCGATCGGGTTGATTTCGGGTGATTCCTGTCCGTCTGCTCAGAGCAGGCAGACAGGGTTATGGAGCAGCGGACTTGTGTTTATGGCGAGTCTGAAGACTCGTCAGAAACACGGCCCTTCAAGCTCCGTACGGAGCTCGATAAATATGGGCCATAGCCTTCATATCGTGTGCCACCTTGCTTTTTGTTATATTGTACCCTGAGGCCTTAAGAAGGTGGTCTCCATGGTGCTGCACCATATATTTATGATTGTCTCCTGAAAAATACTCAGTTATGTGTCCCATTGTTTTCATTATATATATATATATATATATATATATATATATATATATATATATATATATATATTGCATCAATAGATATATGTGTGTGTGTATGTATATATATATATATATATATAACATAATTTATGTAAGAACTTACCTGATAAATTCATTTCTTTCATATTAACAAGAGTCCATGAGCTAGTGACGTATGGGATATACATTCCTACCAGGAGGGGCAAAGTTTCCCAAACCTTAAAATGCCTATAAATACACCCCTCACCACACCCACAAATCAGTTTAACGAATAGCCAAGAAGTGGGGTGATAAGAAAAAAGTGCGAAGCATATAAAATAAGGAATTGGAATAATTGTGCTTTATACAAAAAAATCATAACCACCACAAAAAAGGGTGGGCCTCATGGACTCTTGTTAATATGAAAGAAATGAATTTATCAGGTAAGTTCTTACATAAATTATGTTTTCTTTCATGTAATTAACAAGAGTCCATGAGCTAGTGACGTATGGGATAATGACTACCCAAGATGTGGATCTTTCCACACAAGAGTCACTAGAGAGGGAGGGATAAAATAAAGACAGCCAATTCCTGCTGAAAATAATCCACACCCAAAATAAAGTTTAACAAAAAACATAAGCAGAAGATTCAAACTGAAACCGCTGCCTGAAGAACTTTTCTACCAAAAACTGCTTCAGAAGAAGAAAATACATCAAAATGGTAGAATTTAGTAAAAGTATGCAAAGAAGACCAAGTTGCTGCTTTGCAGATCTGGTCAACCGAAGCTTCATTCCTAAACGCCCAGGAAGTAGATACTGACCTAGTAGAATGAGCTGTAATTCTTTGAGGCGGAGTTTTACCCGACTCAACATAGGCAAGATGAATTAAAGATTTCAACCAAGATGCCAAAGAAATGGCAGAAGCTTTCTGGCCTTTCCTAGAACCGGAAAAGATAACAAATAGACTAGAAGTCTTACGGAAAGATTTCGTAGCTTCAACATAATATTTCAAAGCTCTAACAACATCCAAAGAATGCAATGATTTCTCCTTAGAATTCTTAGGATTAGGACATAATGAAGGAACCACAATTTCTCTACTAATGTTGTTGGAATTCACAACTTTAGGTAAAAATTCAAAAGAAGTTCGCAACACCGCCTTATCCTGATGAAAAATCAGAAAAGGAGACTCACATGAAAGAGCAGATAATTCAGAAACTCTTCTAGCAGAAGAGATAGCCAAAAGGAACAAAACTTTCCAAGAAAGTAATTTAATGTCCAATGAATGCATAGGTTCAAACGGAGGAGCTTGAAGAGCTCCCAGAACCAAATTCAAACTCCAAGGAGGAGAAATTGACTTAATGACAGGATTTATACGAACCAAAGCTTGTACAAAACAATGAATATCAGGAAGAATAGCAATCTTTCTGTGAAAAAGAACAGAAAGAGCAGAGATTTGTCCTTTCAAAGAACTTGCGGACAAACCCTTATCCAAACCATCCTGAAGAAATTGTAAAATTCTCGGTATTCTAAAAGAATGCCAAGAAAAATGATGAGAAAGACACCAAGAAATATAAGTCTTCCAGACTCTATAATATATCTCTCGAGATACAGATTTACGAGCCTGTAACATAGTATTAATCACGGAGTCAGAGAAACCTCTATGACCAAGAATCAAGCGTTCAATCTCCATACCTTTAAATTTAAGGATTTCAGATCCGGATGGAAAAAAGGACCTTGTGACAGAAGGTCTGGTCTTAACGGAAGAGTCCATGGCTGGCAAGATGCCATCCGGACAAGATCCGCATACCAAAACCTGTGAGGCCATGCCGGAGCTATTAGCAGAACAAACGAGCATTCCCTCAGAATCTTGGAGATTACTCTTGGAAGAAGAACTAGAGGCGGAAAGATATAGGCAGGATGATACTTCCAAGGAAGTGATAATGCATCCACTGCCTCCGCCTGAGGATCCCGGGATCTGGACAGATACCTGGGAAGTTTCTTGTTTAGATGAGAGGCCATCAGATCTATCTCTGGGAGCCCCCACAATTGAACAATCTGAAGAAATACCTCTGGGTGAAGAGACCATTCGCCCGGATGCAACGTTTGGCGACTGAGATAATCCGCTTCCCAATTGTCTACACCTGGGATATGAACCGCAGAGATTAGACAGGAGCTGGATTCCGCCCAAACCAAAATTCGAGATACTTCTTTCATAGCCAGAGGACTGTGAGTCCCTCCTTGATGATTGATGTATGCCACAGTTGTGACATTGTCTGTCTGAAAACAAATGAACGATTCTCTCTTCAGAAGAGGCCAAAACTGAAGAGCTCTGAAAATTGCACGGAGTTCCAAAATATTGATCGGTAATCTCACCTCCTGAGATTCCCAAACTCCTTGTGCCGTCAGAGATCCCCACACAGCTCCCCAACCTGTGAGACTTGCATCTGTTGAAATTACAGTCCAGGTCGGAAGAACAAAAGAAGCCCCCTGAATTAAACGATGGTGATCTGTCCACCACGTTAGAGAGTGTCGAACAATCGGTTTTAAAGATATTAATTGAGATATCTTCGTGTAATCCCTGCACCATTGGTTCAGCATACAGAGCTGAAGAGGTCGCATGTGAAAACGAGCAAAGGGGATCGCGTCCGATGCAGCAGTCATAAGACCTAGAATTTCCATGCATAAGGCTACCGAAGGGAATGATTGTGACTGAAGGTTTCGACAAGCTGTAATCAATTTTAGACGTCTCTTGTCTGTTAAAGACAGAGTCATGGACACTGAATCTATCTGGAAACCCAGAAAGGTTACCCTTGTTTGAGGAATCAAAGAACTTTTTAGTAAATTGATCCTCCAACCATGATCTTGAAGAAACAACACAAGTCGATTCGTATGAGACTCTGCTAAATGTAAAGACGGAGCAAGTACCAAGATATCGTCCAAATAAGGAAATACCACAATACCCTGTTCTCTGATTACAGACAGAAGGGCACCGAGAATCTTTGTGAAAATTCTTGGAGCTGTAGCAAGGCCAAACGGTAGAGCCACAAATTGGTAATGCTTGTCTAGAAAAGAGAATCTCAGGAACTGATAATGATCTGGATGAATCGGAATATGCAGATATGCATCCTGTAAATCTATTGTGGACATATAATTCCCTTGCTGAACAAAAGGCAATATAGTCCTTACAGTTACCATCTTGAACGTTGGTATCCTTACATAGCGATTCAATAATTTTAGATCCAGAACTGGTCTGAAGGAATTCTCCTTCTTTGGTACAATGAAGAGATTTGAATAAAACCCCATCCCCTGTTCCGGAACTGGAACTGGCATAATTACTCCAGCCAACTCTAGATCTGAAACACAATTCAGAAATGCTTGAGCTTTCACTGGATTTACTGGGACATGGGAAAGAAAAAATCTCTTTGCAGGAGGTCTCATCTTGAAACCAATTCTGTACCCTTCTGAAACAATGTTCTGAATCCAAAGATTGTGAACAGAATTGATCCAAATTTCTTTGAAAAAACGTAACCTGCCCCCTACCAGCGGAACTGGAATGAGGGCCGTACCTTCATGTGAACTTAGAAGCAGGCTTTGCCTTTCTAGCAGGCTTGGATTTATTCCAGACTGGAGATGGTTTCCAAACTGAAACTGCTCCTGAGGACGAAGGATCAGGCTTTTGTTCTTTGTTGAAACGAAAGGATCGAAAACGATTGTTAGCCCTGTTTTTACCTTTAGACTTTTTATCCTGTGGTAAAAAAGTTCCTTTCCCACCAGTAACAGTTGAAATAATAGAATCCAACTGAGAACCAAATAATTTGTTTCCCTGGAAAGAAATGGAAAGTAGAGTTGATTTAGAAGCCATATCAGCATTCCAAGTCTTAAGCCATAAAGCTCTTCTGGCTAAGATAGCCAGAGACATAAATCTAACATCAACTCTAATAATATCAAAAATGGCATCACAGATGAAATTATTAGCATGCTGGAGAAGAATAATAATATCATGAGAATCACGATTTGTTACTTGTTGCGCTAGAGTTTCCAACCAAAAAGTTGAAACTGCAGCAACATCAGCCAATGATATAGCAGGTCTAAGAAGATTACCTGAACATAGATAAGCTTTTCTTAGAAAAGATTCAATTTTTCTATCTAAAGGATCCTTAAACGAGGTACCATCTGATGTAGGAATGGTAGTACGTTTAGCAAGGGTAGAAATAGCCCCATCAACTTTAGGGATTTTGTCCCAAAATTCTAACCTGTCAGGCGGAACAGGATATAATTGCTTAAAACGTTTAGAAGGAGTAAATGAATTACCCAATCTATCCCATTCCTTAGCAATTACTGCAGAAATAGCATTAGGAACAGGAAAGACTTCTGGAATAACCGCAGGAGCTTTAAAAACCTTATCTAAACGTATAGAATTAGTATCAAGAGGACTAGAATCCTCTATTTCTAAAGCAATTAGTACTTCTTTAAGTAAAGAGCGAATAAATTCCATCTTAAATAAATATGAAGATTTATCAGCATCAATCTCTGAGACAGAATCCTCTGAACCAGAAGAGTCCAAAGAATCAGAATGATGGTGTTCATTTAAAAATTCATCTGTAGAAAGAGAAGATTTAAAAGACTTTTTACGTTTACTAGAAGGAGAAATAACAGACAAAGCCTTCTTTATGGATTCAGAAACAAAATCTCTTATGTTATCAGGAACATTCTGCACCTTAGATGTTGAGGGAACTGCAACAGGCAATGGTACATCACTAAAGGAAATATTATCTGCATTAACAAGTTTGTCATGACATTTAATACAAACAACAGCTGGAGGAATAGCTACCAAAAGTTTACAGCAGATACACTTAGCTTTGGTAGATCCAGCAGGCAGAGGTTTTCCTGTAGTATCTTCTGGCTCAGATGCAACGTGAGACATCTTGCAATATGTAAGAGAAAAAACAACATATAAAGCAAAATAGATCAAATTCCTTATAAGACAGTTTCAGGAATGGGAAAAAAATGCCAAACATCAAGCTTCTAGCAACCAGAAGCAAATGAAAAATGAGACTGAAATAATGTGGAGACAAAAGCGACGCCCATATTTTTTGGCGCCAAAAAAAAACGCCCACATTATTTGGCGCCTAAATGCTTTTTGCGCCAAAAATGACGCAACATCCGGAACGCCGACATTTTTGGCGCAAAATAACGTCAAAAAATGACGCAACTTCCGGCGACACGTATGACGCCGGAAACGGAAATGAATTTTTGCGCCAAAAAAGTCCGCGCCAAAAATGACGCAATAAAATGAAGCATTTTCAGCCCCCGCGAGCCTAACAGCCCACAGGGAAAAAAGTCAAATTTTTGAGGTAAGAAAAAATATGATAATTAAAGCATAATCCCAAATATGAAACTGACTGTCTGGAAATAAGGAAAGTTGAACATTCTGAGTCAAGGCAAATAAATGTTTGAATACATATATTTAGAACTTTATAAATAAAGTGCCCAACCATAGCTTAGAGTGTCACAGAAAATAAGACTTACTTACCCCAGGACACTCATCTACATGTTTGTAGAAAGCCAAACCAGTACTGAAACGAGAATCAGTAGAGGAAATGGTAAATATAAGAGTATATCGTCGATCTGAAAAGGGAGGTAAGAGATGAATCTCTACGACCGATAACAGAGAACCTTATGAAATAGACCCCGTAGAAGGAGATCACTGCATTCAATAGGCAATACTCTCCTCACATCCCTCTGACATTCACTGCACGCTGAGAGGAAAACCGGGCTCCAACTTGCTGCGGAGCGCATATCAACGTAGAATCTAGCACAAACTTACTTCACCACCTCCCTTGGAGGCAAAGTTTGTAAAACTGATTTGTGGGTGTGGTGAGGGGTGTATTTATAGGCATTTTAAGGTTTGGGAAACTTTGCCCCTCCTGGTAGGAATGTATATCCCATACGTCACTAGCTCATGGACTCTTGTTAATTACATGAAAGAAATATATATATATATATGTGTGTGTGTGTGTGTTTATGTATGTATATATGTGTGAGTTTGTGTATAACTCTGTGTGTGTCTGTATTTGTGTATGTGTATATGTGTATGAGAGTGGGGGGTAGGGGGGCTGCAGAATTTTGAGTGCCTAGGGCAGCGCAAAATCTATATACGCCACTGATGTATAGACATATGTTTAACAATGGAGATAATATTTCACATTACAATCTTATGCACATTAAACAATATCTCAGAGGGATTTTTAAAGAGATATTCACATATAGATCTCGAGATATCTAGTTATATATATATATATATATATATATATATGTAAAAATAAGAGACATGTGGTAAGTCAGCTCGACCCAATTTAGTAAGGTATGGATAAATCCCTGATATGTAATTAGTTATATTTGTGGGTGCAAGGGAGCATAATAGAATAATGTATACAATGTAATGAGGGGACAGGACGGGAAATGGGAGGTAAGGGGAGAGGAAAAGGAAGGGAGTTAGGATATAGTATGCTCTATGCCAGCACAAATCATTTAAACTAAGTTAGTAAATTAAGCCCTCAAAGTGGATATCAAACCAATGGTTCCAGGGAGTAATGAACCCCCCCCCCTTATCTATAAGCATGAAAAAACACTAGTCATAGGTATATGCAAAAAAACATGTCTAGCTTTAATATAACAAACATATATAAGAACGAGTAAAATATCCCATAAAAATTCTATAACCTCAATATAGCAAGAACTACCTATCTACCAATGGCCATTGGGAATAAATGAAAAAGGTGTACACAGTGTCCATAATGAACAATCAAATATTTGTCAAATGGCATCAAAAGACAGTTCAGTATCAAAAAGTATCAAAAGTATGCAGCGTCTATGTCCAAAGTATTAACAGTGTTCAAACTGTGTTATTGAGAGGCAGTGGCAGCAGTCGTTATACGCAATATTATTGCCAAGCAGAATAGAGATGGCATAGGACAGTTCAGCAGAGTGGCATAGCAGAATAGCAAGCGGGTGGTCTGGTGAGTCAAAGTTCAGTCATATAATATTACAAAGCATGGTGACAGTTCCCAAAGGTAATGGGGAGTACTTGCTACAGGGTGCTACCTACTGAAGGATAGCCCTCGCTCAAGGGACCCGTTGTAACACACACTAACTTACAGTTAGTTTTTTAGATCAAATATATAAAAAATAATTGTTATTGCAGGCCATAAAATAAATGTTGTGTCTCACATAATCTATAGTGGGCATTTTTCTGAAAACACACACATATAAACTGAGTGAGTGGAGTTTGATATGAGAACTAAAACTGTATGTGGCCAATATAAGTGAGTTTGATTGTGGTTCTCACCAAAAGTAGTAAATGAATGGATTACAGTTTTAGTTCTAAAGGTTTAGGACTGCATAATAAAAAAATACAAAAGTAAAATAAAAGGAAAAATTAGGATTGTAGCAAAAAAAATAAGTATGTGACAAAAAGTACAAAAGAGATAATGTCCAGCAAACAAAAGATAAAGTAATGTTTTGTGAGAAAAAATGAATATAATAACAAAACATTTTTATGACAAAAATATCAAGGAAAAAGTGTCCAGCAAAGACTCACCTCCGGAGGGAGAAAAAGTTAACAGTGGTGGTTCAGATTGTTTTAAGGCAAACCGCTGAGATAGATTGAGGGGAGAACAGCTTACAGAGCTGCAGCGTCCTGGCTGTGTAAACCGGAAGTGCGGATGTCCGTGAAACCGGAAGTAGCAAGGTGTCAGGCAGACAGCGTGAGTAGTGCTGCACAGGGAGAATTCAGAGTCCTCAGTGTGATCGGCTGTGTAGGGAAGCATGCAACTTCAATACCAAGCAAGGTATTGAATGTTGCAGGCTCCTTTATAGCCAGGACTAATTTAGGGAACATAGCTCCTTAAAGAGACAGGGTTTGGAATCATGACAGGATACCCCCTCTAAAGAACCACTCCGTGGTTCATGGTTTCGGTCTGGATGGATGTTGGCGGTGGAACAGAGATACTAGTCTTGGGGCTGAGAGATTAAATGAGGGTTCCCAGGAATCTTCCTCATGGGGATAGCCCTTCCAGTGGATTAAATACTGGAGTCTACCGGATACCTTACGAGAGTCCAGGATGCTTTCAACCTCATACTCTACTTCAGGAGCTAGAGGGGGTTCATCCACGGAAGATGGTGAATGATTCCTAAGTGCCTGGTATGGCTTGAGAAGGGAAACATGAAAGGTTGGGTGGATACGATAATGTGAGGGTAGAATCAAGGTCACAGCATTTTCATTTATAACCTTGGTTACAGGAAAAGGTCCAATAAATAGCTTGTTGAATTTGCGGCTAGGCACAGTGAGACGTAGGTTTCTCGTGGATAGCCATACCAAGTCGCCAGGACTGTATGTAGGGGACTCTCTATGTCGGAGGTCATAATAATGTTTATGACGTGCTTGAGCCTTTTTTATATTTTCTGAGAGTAATGTAAAAGATTCCGAAATGGAGTTAGTGAAATCATTTATTATAGGACACTCACTTTCCCTTTCGAGGGGTAGGCAAAATGACGGATGAAATCCGTAATTGGCATGGAAAGGTGTGTCTTTGATGGAAGCGTGATATGTGTTATTATGTGCAAATTCTGCGATAGGGAGCAAATCATTCCAATTATCCTGTTGTTGTGTAGAGAAACAACGGATATATTCTTCCAACCACTGGTTGGTACGCTCCGTCTGCCCGTTGGGCTGGGGGTGAAAAGCAGATGATAACCTTTGATCGATCTCAAGGGTTTTACATAACTGTTTCCAGAGACGCGAGGTAAATTGTGTCCCTCTGTCAGTCGTGATAGAAGAGGGTACTCCATGTAGTTTGATTATATTATTTAGCAACAATGTCACTGTTTCCATGCTGGTGGGCAGCTTATGGAAAGGGACAAAATTGGACATTTTTGTCAATAGATCGACCACTACCATAATTGTG
Organism: Bombina bombina; assembly: GCF_027579735.1. Lineage (NCBI taxonomy): Eukaryota > Metazoa > Chordata > Amphibia > Anura > Bombinatoridae > Bombina > Bombina bombina. The sequence goes on along the minus strand of NC_069507.1, from coordinate 157,599,412 downwards.
TTGTTACCACCAGATTTGGGTAGTTCAACGATAAAATCTATGGCTATTTCACTCCAGGGTCTTTTGGGTATAGGAAGAGAAAGGAGATAGCCTGGAGGGTGTCTTCTATCTTTTTTACATGTGGTACATGTCTTACAGGTAGAGATGTGTTTTTGTACATCAAAAACCATTCTGGGCCACCAGTACAATCGTTTAAGCAGTCTGTGAGTCTTATTAACACCTGGGTGTCCAGAGAATTTGGAATCATGTACCTGTTCAAGTATAAACGATCTCATTTTTGGGGGGATATAGGCCCTACCTTGATAACAAAGTAACCCATCAGATTTAGGAATTAGATTATAGGTATCCTTTGTTGTGTCGATGTCTTGTTCACTTTTTAATTTATGTGCGAAATCTACGATACCGCCTATAATGAAGTTAGGGGGAATAATAGTACCTGTGTGAGGAACCTGATGGGGTTTTGGAGGTAGCCTGGATAGGATGTCTGCTTTTGTGTTTAGGGAAGCTGTCCTATAGGTAATGATGTAGTTGAACCTTGAAAAGAAAAGACTCCATCTGACCTGTCTAGATGTGAGTGTTCGGTTGGTTTTGAGAAACTGTAGGTTTCTATGATCGGTATAGATAATGATAGGTTCAGCGGTTCCCTCTAATAAATGTCTCCAATTAACTAGGGCACTATTCATGGCGAGCAGTTCTTTCTCCCCTACATGATAGTTTAGTTCAGAAGATGTGAGGATGCGGGAATAGTATGCTATTGGATGTAATTTATTGGTGGTTTTGGATTTTTGGGAAAGTACAGCCCCAATTGCATATTCAGATGCATCTACTTCAAGAGTATATTGAGAAAGAGGGTCAGGATAAGCAAGAATAGGAGCTGTAATAAATGCATTTTTTAGATAATTAAAGGCATCATTAGCCGAGGGGGACCACACAAAAGGTATATGATCTTTAGTAAGATTAGTTAGGGGTTTAGCAATGTGAGAGACCCCTTTAATAAACTTTCGATAGAAATTCGAAAACCCTAAAAAATTTTGGACATTCTTTTTATTGTGTGGTATGGGCCAATCAATTATTGCTTGAACCTTTGAATTTTCCATCTGAACCCCTTTTGATGAGATATGGTACCCCAGGAATGTAATATCATTACTATGAAATATACATTTTTCAGCTTTCACGTAGAGTTTATGTGCTTGTAAACGTGCCAAAACTGTTCTTACGTGTTTTACGTGTTCTGTCAAAGAGTTAGAGAATATTAATATGTCATCAAGATATATTACTAGGAAGGTGTCCAGTATATCTCTAAATATGTCATTTATATAACGTTGAAACGTTGCAGGGGCATTACAAAGCCTGAATGGCATTACCGTGTACTCAAAAAGTCCGTACCTCGTACGGAAAGCCGTCAGCCACTCATCGCCTGAACGCATACGAATAAGGTTGTAAGCACCTCTTAGGTCAAGTTTGGTGAAAATAGATGACCCGTTCAATCTTTCTATAAGTTCAGGGATGAGCGGCAGAGGATAACGGTCTTTTACAGTACGTTTATTGAGCTCACGGTAATCCACAATAGGCCTGATGGTTTTGTCTTTGTTAGTCACAAAGAAAATGCCCACACCTGCAGGAGAGGTGGAAGGTCTTATGAATCCTTTTCTAAGGTTTTCATTTATGTATTCTTTTAGTCTCACTAATTCAGTTTGGGATAGAGGAAAAATGTGCCCGTATGGGATGTCTGACCCTGGTATAAGTTCTATGGGGCAGTCATACTCTCTATGAGGTGGTAAAGATTCTGCCTCTACTTTGTCAAATACTAATGAGAAATCTTGATACTGATGGGGTATTAACCCTTCATCTTGGTTAATGTGGAGTATGGAGTGAGAAAGTAGACAAGTAGAATTACAATAGGACGAGTTAAATTCTATTGTATTATGTTTCCAATGAATCATAGGTTGGTGTTGTCTTAACCAGTGTAGCCCGAGTATGACCGGGAACATAGGAGAGGTGATTATATCAAAGGAAATGTATTCTTGGTGGTTGTTGTGAATGTTAACGAGTATGGGAATTGTTTGGTGCGTGATGGGACCTGTAGATAAACACTTTCCATCAATCAAACGTACTGCAACAGGATTTTCTTTCACAACAAACGGTATATTTTTATTTTTTACTATAGAGGTGTCAATGTAATTGGCATAAGCGCCAGAGTCCACAACGGCTTCAAGGTTTAGTCGCTGTCTTTCCCACTGTAACGAGATGGGAACTAGTAAATAAGTTGGTTTATGAGTAGAAAGTGTAAAATTGTGAAGGGTACAAATTGACTCACCAGATTTCTGTCTCTTCAGAGATGGGCAGTCCGTGACTGAATGATCCTTGGAGGCACAATACATGCAGAGAGCATGTTCCTTGCGATGAGACTTTTCCTCTGGGGTTAGCGGTCCTTTAATGAACCCAATATCCATGGCCTCTGCATTACCCCTTGGGCTATATGTCACAGGACGTGATGGATGATATCTGGTTACTGTGTCATGTCTAATTCATCTTTTATGGGGTCTGATAGACCTAATCTAAATTGATTTATTAATGAAATCTGGTTCCATTGCGTGTCTCTTTGCCAGATCTTGAACTCAGATATGTAGTCTTCTACATATCTTTTGTTCTGCTTTAGACTACGCAAGGTGTTTTCTGCTGTCAATTGTTTATGAGGATCTTCATATAGATCAGACATTGCTCTAAAGAATTCATCAACTGATTCAAGTATGGGGTCATTTGATTCATACAGGGAGTCCGCCCAAGCACGGGGTTCTCCTTTTAAATAGGATATTATTGTCAGAATTTTTACTCTCTCAGTAGGAAATGTTTTTGGTTTTAATGTAATAAACATTCTGCAGGCATTGTAGAACTGTCTAAAAGTTTTTCTATCGCCTGAGAAATGCTCAGGGGGGCTGATAGATGGTTCAGGAGGAACAGGAGGAGAGTTAAACCCTTCTTTTATAATCCCTTTTAGGGTTAAATTCTCTGAGTGTAGTTCTCTAAGACCCTGTGTCAATTGATCTACTTTATGTGAGAGTTCCATGACATGAGCCTGTAGGTCAGCAGGGTTCAGCATTCTGTTTAAAGGCTTGGTATTCTGTAACACACACTAACTTACAGTTAGTTTTTTAGATCAAATATATAAAAAATAATTGTTATTGCAGGCCATAAAATAAATGTTGTGTCTCACATAATCTATAGTGGGCATTTATCTGAAAACACACACATATAAACTGAGTGAGTGGAGTTTGATATGAGAACTAAAACTGTATGTGGCCAATATAAGTGAGTTTGATTGTGGTTCTCACCAAAAGTAGTAAATGAATGGATTACAGTTTTAGTTCTAAAGGTTTAGGACTGCATAATAAAAAAATACAAAAGTAAAATAAAAGGAAAAATTAAGATTGTAGCAAAAAAAATAAGTATGTGACAAAAAGTACAAAAGAGATAATGTCCAGCAAACAAAAGATAAAGTAATGTTTTGTGAGAAAAAATGAATATAATAACAAAACATTTTTATGACAAAAATATCAAGGAAAAAGTGTCCAGCAAAGACTCACCTCCGGAGGGAGAAAAAGTTAACAGTGGTGGTTCAGATTGTTTTAAGGCAAACCGCTGAGATAGATTGAGGGGAGAGCAGCTTACAGAGCTGCAGCGTCCTGGCTGTGTAAACCGGAAGTGCGGATGTCCGTGAAACCGGAAGTAGCAAGGTGTCAGGCAGACAGCGTGAGTAGTGCTGCACAGGGAGAATTCAGAGTCCTCAGTGTGATCGGCTGTGTAGGGAAGCATGCAACTTCAATACCAAGCAAGGTATTGAATGTTGCAGGCTCCTTTATAGCCAGGACTAATTTAGGGAACATAGCTCCTTAAAGAGACAGGGTTTGGAATCATGACACCCGTAGTGTAGACAAGTGCTATGGACTGATCTCAGCCGTTCGTGTGTAGAGTAGTATCCGTATCCGGATTGTCACAGGGTAGACTCAATGAAATGCTGACCATGCCGTTCTTCCTGTGTGGTCACTTGCGATAAGTCAGCTGCATCTCTTGTATGTACTCTCTCACAGTGGCAATGATACTCTCGATATCCCAATGGTCCAAGGGATCCAGGGTCCTCAGCTGGCCTAGCTGAGGTGTGTAGTACAAACTATGCTTACACGTGTTTCGCCACCAGGGCAATTCTATGCGGCTTTCTCAAAGCGTGCCTTTCCTGTATGTGTGTACTCCCCATCGGGAATTTAAGCTCAATTCGGAAGTTCCTGTCTTGGTACTTCCAGTGAGTAATATGTTCACCTGTTAAGGTGGTATCGTGCTATTAAAGAGGTATTCATCAAGTTTATATATTGTAATTGAACTTGTTCAACATTGTCTAATATATACAGTGTCTAACATCCTATTGCAATGCCTATTTACATGCATATATACAGTTTTGAAGTATATTAAAGGAGGGGCTCAGGTACAATTAATTTAATATTAATAGTCCATTGATCTAATGTATTTACATATACAGTTTTCCTTACTGGGATCATTTGCATTTCATATGTCTTTATCATATAGATATGGTATCAAACCTTGCAATATCATAGTATTGCAGACATTATTAGAGATAAAAGTAATTCAAACCATATATAGGTAATCATGTTAGTTAGTCTCATAGCAAATATGAACCAATCCTATCATTACAAGAAGGGGGCAAAGTTTATTTCTTCATTCATGCCTTTAGGTTTGAGAGTATTCATGTTATAGATCCATTTACATTCCATCTGAAGCCTTTTTTTTCAAGGTCGCCGTTCCAGACCCGTGGCCTTCAGGCCAATTGGAGAACTATTGTGGTGTGTGAAGAAGTATCGTGCTACACTGCTATCATTCAGATTCTTATTTTTGATGTCCCTCTTATGCTCCAATACCCTCTCTTTTAGGGTTCTATAGGTTTTACCCACATAGAATTGGGGGCACGAACATGATATAGCGTATACCACACCTTCACTTTTGCATGTAATGTGCCCTTTTATTTTGCGTCTCCTGCTCTCAGCGTCTGTTATGTAGGTTGTCAGGGTATATGAATATTATAAATGAAAATTATATATATATATAATTTTCATATATATATAGTTGGTGAGACCACAGAATTAATTAAATATGAGGCTATTTACAACAGTGCTATTTCACTATAAATCACAAACCCCCCTGCCAATTGGTTTTGGCTGAGTGAAGACATGTTTATCCTAATTAAAAGATAACATAGCTTTTAATGCTCACAGCCCTGTAGGGGGTAACAACCAAATTAGCAAACAAGGACCGATGGCCAAACACATCCTAGAATGTATGGAGACGATATTCTGAGCATAAACTAGATAAGCAGGTAAAATTCTGACTACATAGTGATTAGCATAGACTTGTTTAATTACCCCTGCTGTGTATGGAGACAGTAAAAATATGACCAGCTAAAAACACATGTTCTAAATTATACTCTTAAACCCATTGTTAAAAGACAGCATAGAAATGAATACAGGTATATATATACATGTAAATATATTCAGACAAAATATATAATATAAATACCTTAGACTGTATTACATGTCTATAATGCAATTCAGATTGAAATGAATTAGATGAATAACTGCATTAGTAGATATAAAATGTTTAAGTTATTCCAAAATTAATACAATTTCCATATATTCCAGGAAGCTAATGGAAAATGACAGGAAGAACATTAATGGATATTTGTGGACCTAAAACGCAATGATTAATAACACTATCACTTTTATTTCAGATCTGCATAGACAAGATTCATGCATTCAGGATTTATTAGAAATATGAAATATATTATTCATGTTGGGATACAGTGCAGTACTGAATGTAAAACATGCGGTTTTTATATGAATATATATCAGGATTTTAAATGCTATTAATTTTGGAATAGTTAGCAGTATAAATTATTTTGATGTAATATGCTATTAAAAGGAATTTGATGTTTCATATTAAAATAATAAAAAAATTGACATGATGCTACCCTGTCTGGAATTTAGGTTGTAAGTGATTGATGCAAAAAGTTATGGTCTGATAAATGATCGCTTTATAAAAATGTATTAAATTGTTAAAAATTTTAGAAATGGTTAAATGAATCTGTTTGTTTGTCTGCTGCCCCCGATGGCCAAAATCCGGTATTACAGCCAAAAAACTTGACTGTTAAAAGATACTTCCCAGATGAACCAATCCATGTTCAGTTTCAAAGGGCCAATCCGAGACAAACTTCCGTTGGGCGTTTCCAATCTCACCAATGATGGTACTGATCAAAAAAGGGGAGGGGTGAGATCAGATGATTTAACCCCAAGCATAGAGAGAGAAAATGAGGCTGCTGGCTAACTCTTGCTAACTTTGGCTGGTAAACTGTTTTGCTAAAACCCTGGACGAATAACTGCTGCAGTTATTATAAGCAGCTACTTTTATTCTCCATATGCAACAATACTCCAATTTTTGGTATTCTGAGGTGAGATTGAACCTGTTGAGAAATATTGGATATTGATTTATTTTATCTGGGTAAAGTATACAAAGGTTATTGGTAAGATCATAGTCAAATTGTAAGTAATAGATTAAAGAGAGCAGTTTGTATTTTAGCTTATATTCATAGCCTGTGTATTTTAAACTAATCCTAAATTTTAAGTTGTTTATCTTTGCAATATATATATATATATATATAACTTAGAATTAGTTTTAAGTAAATAAGAATTTATTTCATCTAGATAAGGACATTTAAAGTGACTATTTACATTAAGAATATATGTACTTTTAGTGTCCTAATTAGAATTGTATTAGAACAAATTGTATCTATATAGCTAATCGTACTGTTGAATGTTAGTAGCTAAAATCTTGGAATCTCATTGTGTTAATTGAATGAAAGGCTATTGTGAATAAGGCTAGTTTTAAAGGTAAACTTTTATGAACTTTGCATGGCATATTTTAATAGTTTTAGTGTATAGTATTGATTCCTATTCTGGTTCCTACAAAATATTTAAATGTGTTTATAGATATAACTAATAAAAAGAATTCAAGAATTTATATTAATTTTATTGTCTTAGTATATGCATATTTGATTGTGGGTTTATTTTAAAGAATAATTATTAAATATATTGTGTTATAACCCTGCCATATACTGACATATTATTTGGAGGCACTTTGCATGAGATATTATTAATATTTATCATATTGATGTGATATATTTGTAGTAAATAGAAATTATTATAAAAAAGAGAAAAAAAATCATATTTCAAAATTAATATTTTGAAAATATAATTTTTTTGAAAATTGAAATATTGATTTTCATATTTCAAGATTAATATTAATATCTTGAAATATTATTAAAAATTAATTTTTGAAAAATTAATAAAAATATTAATTTTCATATGTCAAAATTAATAAAAATATTAATTTTTCATATTTCAAAAATTCATAAAAATAATAATTTTCCATATTTCAAGATTAATCATTTTTATTTTTTTGAAAATATAATTTTTTTTCTCTCTCTTTTTATTGATAACAATTGTATTAGCTTTTTAATGTAACTAAATACTAAGCCAATATAATAATGTCTGTTACTAGGAGTGAATCATTTAATTCTGTACATAACTTTGAAAATTGTGCCCTGACAATATCCCTTACTCGAATTCCGGTCCTTAAGAGGGACATTATAGGCCACATTAAAGAGAGGTTTAATATTGCGGGTGAATTCAATGATTACATGAATATGCTTAAAATTAAGGCAAAAAATCTTGCCATTGATGATGATAGGTGGAATGAAAAAAGTGAATTCTAAGAATTATTAATGATTAATCAATGCAAGGTTCTCAAAAAGCGAGACAAACTAATACTAAAATCTTGGCCCCTTGTGATATGCATTATTGACGAAATGTCGCTATATCTCATAGAGAAAGAATTGCAAATACAGGAGCTAGAAAGTAGTATTCGCTCCTCACGCAGATGCGAAGAGAATTTAAAAATAGCCGAAAATAAAATTAATGAGTTTGCCAAAGACATAACCACTTTAGATAAGCATAACTTAGATTTACTAGCAAAGATACAAGAGTTAAGTAAACAGCTTGCGCAAAGCCAGAGATAATTAAGTGATTTAAAAAGGTCATATCGCCATAATGAAAACCCCTCTATTAACAGTGAGAATAATGCAGATAATTCTAACTCCCTTAGAGAATGCATCAGGGATGAAATGCAGAAATATATGGAAGAGTGTAGACAAAGGACCCCTGTTGGATCAGAAATAGATTTCCCAAATAGACAATCACCTCATGATGTAAATTTAGGGAGCTGCTGTAACTCAGCTGATAAGGGGGAAGGAAACTCTAATAGAGAGTCAGGGGGTGGAGTTAACTACCCAAATAGCCCACGTAGTACTAATGTACGTAGGGGGTCTCCCCATAGTGAAAATAGGGAACACTCCAACCCCAAAAATAAGGCTCCTAGAGAATCCAAAAATAAATCTAATAATGTATATGACTCCCATAAAATAATTACTTTCCTAAAGGATGCAGTACCTAGATTCTCCAACAAGGGAACAGACTCTGTAATTGATCACTTTGAGGCCTTTGAAAATGCTTTAGCTATAATGAATGTTACAAGTGAGCAGTCAAAAATTAAATTTCTGCCCTGGGTATTTGAAGGTAAACATCACACATTTTTTGCTTCACTAAAGGATATGAATGTTCATTCCTGGAGTGAAACAAAACAACAGTGCAGAAAAGAATTTGGGCAACATCACACTAAAACTGCAGCAAAAATAACTGTATATGGTTTAAAATGTAATGCAAATCAAAGCCCCATAAAGTTCCTTTCCGTACTGAAAAATGCATACAGTATGGCTGAAGATAATCCCATATTTGAATGCTCAGAATTTGTGAATTTATTTTTTGAAGCACTACCCGCACCCATCAAAATTAATTTAGCTAGAGATTTTGATGAGAACTGCTCATTGGAATGGCTGATTAAAGAGAGTACAAAGTTATACTCTATTCAGCAGTCCGGTGAACAGGGGGTTAAAAAGGAATCAAAACCCACAAATATGTCAGAAACTAGGGTGTCACCTAGCCCCCTCAATTTGGAGTCTAAAAAGAAAACCTACGCGGAGGTGGCCAGAGGAAACAGGCCATCTCCACAGAGGTTTAACTCTACCCCTCCCCCAACATGGGCTGAGGCGCAGAGAGACTATAACCAAAGTGGGGGACATACTCAGGTAAATAATTATTCCCAAAGGGAATACCCCCAAAATAATTGGTATCCCCGCAAGGGTAGATACAATAAATGGCGAAGATATTCTCAGGGTAACCAAACACCCCAAGTAAATAATGCTCCCCAAAATACTAATGCTGAACAAGTTGAACCCCAGGGGCAACCACGCCAGGATAGAAACAGCGCCCCTGATTCTGAGGGGACCCAATGGTCCAGGAATCATTATTATGGGGCATCAAGAGATAGGCCCAGGAGTAGAGGTAACTTGTACGATCAAGTAGATCAGCTTTATACCCAGTTAAATCGGTTGAGCGAACAATTTGCTAATATGAGTCAACCTTTTACGGCTCAGCAACCAAACAATACTTTTTTAGGGGTACAGCCAGTGGCCAGCAGTGGGCCACAGACACAGTCATAGACACTGCAGTATCACCTGAAAGGGAGGGGAGAGATATGCGAAATAAAATGATAAATGTCAAAAATGGTACTAATCATGTTCTCTCCCCACAGACTGGAAACGTACGATTTAGTTGTGATGATGAGCGACCTCAGCCGGGAAAAATTAACCAAATTCTTCCTTTGCAGCGTTCTCTTAACCTTATTTCCACAGATGCAGTACACAAGAACCCAGTCGACCCTGTCATAGAGGAGACCGGTAAGAGTGAAGTCTCTTCTGCATCAGGTAATGGGGCGGATTCAGGTAACACGTGGCAAAGCCCACAGATGTATGATCATGCCAATTTTATGTGTGAAATGATAGCAGGGAGATATTATGTATTAGCTGAGCTGCAGGATTCAGTCTCCAACCCTATCATGGGATTAATTGATACTGGATCTCAGGCAACTATTTTAGCCCACAGGTACTACACACAGCTAAATGAGCTAACACCCCACAAACCTAAAATAAAAGAATTTGCTGGTTCACTAATAGGTGTTGGGGGTGACTCTCTAAAAGTCTACGGTACGGCCTGGTTAAAATTTAAACTGGGGAACAGGGTCATAAGACACCCTGTCATTATAGTGGATCTGCCAACTGATCTTTTAATTATTGGTAGTGATCTCCTGAAGCGATTAAGCACCATAATTGATTGCATAAATAATGTAATTTGGTCACAAGTTAAAAGGCCTATTAATTATGAGAAATCTGGTATATCTCACACACGACATAACTGTCACGTGGTGGAAGAGAAGCCAGATGCTGTGGAGATTCATTTCAGGAATAATGCTGTACCTGAAATCACTATCCTACAAATAGATGATCAGACTCCTTTAAGTGTCTCTGATGGTAATACTTTTAAAATTTCGCCTGGAAAGATAGCGAATATTTCCTTAGATGGCGATATATTAATCATATCTCTCCACAAGGGGGATCATAAAATCCCTAAGGGGGGGGGACATGCTCAATACCTCGCAGGAATTGAGACAGTTAAAGAGGATCTATTTATCCCTATACAAGTGCATGACCTTGGGAAAACCAAGCTAAATTTAACTTAAAACAGGAAGCTAGCTATATATGCGAAGGCTTATTAGCGCAGATAGCTGAACCTAAAGTGATCAAATATCTTTCTCCCCAAGACCACTGTGTCCACAGCCTGGATAACAGGTTTGAAAGCTATAACATCACAGCTAAGTGCTTAGTATCTGTCTCTATAGGTAATAAGTCAGTGAAGCACCTGTTTTTAGTTTTAAATACTCCCCATAATCAAATATACATTGTCAATGATATCTTACATAGATGTGCCATACAAATAGATTTGATTAACTCTTCCCTCTGGAGCAGGTTAAAGGGGGACCCTGAAGTATTTCAGGATGAAAATGCAGCCCTGAAATCCAACCAGCAATTGCCATATGCTGTAAATATGCAGGTGTCTAACGATATTATAATTCCTGCCGGGGCTGATAAATTTCTTTTACAGGTCAGAAATTAAAAACTTCTGAAATACTAATTTGCCTCTCCCATAGAATACAAAATCTGGGTATAACAATGGCCTATACTCCTACGGTAAATATTGGAACTATTCCAATACATGTTATTGTACATAACGTGACCCCACAGGATATAACCTTATCCAAGGGAACTACCATAGGATATGCGCTGGAATCAAGTTATTACACTTTTGTTTTCCAGAATAATGTAATTGGGCTAATACCTGAAGGATACTTAACTGAAGAACAATTAATAGAACAATCCTTTGCTTCTATGCCAGAGGATCTATTTACTATTCAGTCTATTTATCCCTTCAGCTCAGAGGAAGGCATCTGTAAAATTGAAGAAGCCTCTCTCGTATTTGATCAGCCGATCAAACAGCAAGAATACCAATACCCAGAGTCATCGGGGCAATGTAAATTATAATCAAGGGGGTCTCACCTCTAGATTGGAAGAAGCCTATGAAATAGGACAGCCTGAAATCTTTCCAGGATTTCAGCAAATAGTCGAAGAGCAAATATCCTTAGCTAATGGCTGTTCCAGTGATGATGAACGCCAACTGCTGCGAGAACTCCTGATGGAGTACAAGGATATTTTTGCTAGGGATTCTTATGACTGTGGGACTACAGACTTACACATTGCAAGGATACAAACAGATCCGAATGCACCACCTGTGTTTGTTAAACAATACAGACTTCCTTTAGCCTCATATGATTCTCTTGCAGAAATCATAAGGAACCTGGAAGAAAGGGGTATTATCCAACAGGTGCATAGCTCTTATAACAATCCTATTCTAGGTGTTCTTAAGCCCAATGGACAATGGCGTTTGTGTGCTGACTTAAGACAGCTAAACAAATGACTGTACATGTCTGGCTGGCCTGTGCCATACATTGACCAGTGCCTAGCGCAGATGCAGGGATCCAAAATATTCACTGTCATTGATTGTGCACAGGGATATTGGACCATAAAGGTACATGAGGAGGACCAGTATAAGCTGGCATTCTCATTCCGAAAGGTCCAATATGCATTTCAGAGACTTCCTTTTGGATACATAAAATCTGGACATGAATTTGCTGTATTCATGCATAAGGCCATGCTTCATGCACTGAAAAGGGGGACCTTATCTTATGTTGATGATGTTTTAATCAAAAGCACAGACTTTGAAAAACATATTGCAGAACTTAAACACGTCCTCAGCCAACTTAAATGGGCAGGTGTCAAATTATCCCTACAAAAAGCTCAATGGTGCCGCACTCGTGTACACTTCTTTGGACATGAAGTTACTTCTGAAGGGTTAAATCATCAGAAGAAAAAGGTGGAAGCTATAGTAAATTCTAAAAGCCCAACTAACTTAAAGGAATTGAGATCATTCCTGGGTATGACAAACTATTCTCGTAAATTCATTGATAATTATGCAGAATTAGCTAAACCACTACTACTTCTTCTAAAGAAGGATGTTAAATGGCACTGGAGTGAGTCTCAAGAGACAGCCATCAAGGAGCTGAAGAGGAAACTCACTCAAGAACCTTGCTTAGCGTACCCTGAAGGTGGTAAACCTTTCTTTTTAGAGACAGGTTACACAGATATAAGCATGAGTGCTGTTTTATACCAAAAGCATGATAATTTAAACAAAGTCATTGCTTATGCGAGCAAAACTCTATCCCCAGTAGAAATAAAATTTAGCGATTGCGAAAAAGCCCTCTTATCTACTGTATGGGCTCTACAAAATTTCCGCAGCTATATACAGGGCGAGAAAATTATTGTAGAAACGGCCCACCAGCCTTTGCTATACTTGCAAAGTGAGAGAATAAGAGATGGGAATTTGTCTAATAGCCGCATAACAGCATGGACTCTTTCCTTACAAGGCTGGCCTTTAGAAATTCGTTACAAGCAGAATAAAAAGAATCCAGTCGCACAGGGGCTTGCTGAGCTCCATGTCTGTACTGCTAAGGATCCTGGGGAAGAATTATCAAAAGATGATTTCCTGGAGGAACAATTGCTTTCCCCATATAAAATGTACAATGAGGACCATTGTCAAACATTACCTTGGGTATATGTTGATGGTTGTTCTTACCATGCCACTATTGATAATGAGCGCAGATTAGTCGCTGGCATTGGCATAACTTGGGCAAATGGATTCCCAAATATATCTGTAGGTTTCAACATTGGACCAAGATCCAGTCCAGTTGCAGAACTAACTGCTGTTCTATAAACCATTGAAATGGATATTGAACATGGTATTCATGAAATTGTAATCACTACTGACTCAAATTATGTGCGTGACAGTTTTGTTGAATACCTGCCAACTTGGAAAAGAAATGGCATGCAGAAAAGCAATAACAAACCAGTCAAGCATGGCAAATTGTTCTGCAAGATTGATAATCTGGTGGTATCCAATGATTTAACCGTACACTGGAAAAGACCAAGGGTCAATCCAGGGTTCTAGGTTCTGATAAGGAAGGCAATGATTCATTAGCCAAACAAGGAGCCATAACTGGAGAACTCCTTAATATTTACCACTTAATGGGTGCAATTCAGGTAGAAGCCATTACCAGAAACAAGGCTAAACAACAGAGTGATCCTAACCTAGTACAATGGAGTCAGGATTCTCCTAGTGAGGACCTGATCACTAGTCAAAAAGAAGACCCCATTGTAGGCATCTTTTATAAACACATAGAAGATCCTGAAAGCAACCCCATCTCAAAAGATGATTGCATTGGCAAAGAAGATCTTAGAATCTTAATGAAATCCAGATCACAATTCAAGTTACAGGATGGCTTGTTAATTAGAACCTCCAAAACTGGCATCCAGCAATGGGTAGTACCCACCAAGTTCAGAGGTCTAATGCTTCAACATGCCCATGATGCTCCCACATCTGGTCATCGTGGTGCCAAACTCACGTATGAAATATTGCGTTATTATGCCTTTTGGCCACACATGTTGAAAGATGTTCAAACCTACTGTCAAGGGTGTTTAATCTGTCCACAGTTCCAACCCACTGCGCCAACGCATAGAGCGCCATTGCAGCAAAGGGGGATGGTAATGCCATGGTCAGATATTGATTTTATTGGTCCAGTAACAAGGTCATCAAGAGGTAACAAATACATGTTAACAGTGTCATGCCTGTTCACTAAATGGGTAGAGTGCATCAGTGCACCTAACAATAGTGCTGAAACATGCGCAGCATTGCTCATGAACCACATGTTTTCCAGATTTGGTTTACCCCAAAGAATCGAATCAGATCGGGGAACCCACTTCACTAGCGAAGTGATGACCAAAATGTGGAAAATACTAGAGCTGCCTCAAGTGGTGGTGTAGAGCATTACAACCAGTCCATTGTGAAAATCCTCAAAAAGTTTGTGAGTGAAACGGGTAAAGACTGGGATGTAAAACTACCTCTAGTCTTTATGGCATTAAGAGCAACTCCAAGTAGTGCTACCAAGATGTCACCTAGAAGAATGGTTCTACCTCAGCATCTACTGTAACGTACATCAGACCAGAACTTGATAAACGCTGCCAATACACATCAATATGTGGAGAACCTAAGAAAGCACCTGCAATATGCATTTGCATTTGCTCAAAGGAACTTAGAGAAATCCGCAACTGCCACTAAAACCTATTATGATCTCAAAATGTCCAAAAATGAATATGAAATAAATGATAAAGTTTATCTTTATAACTTTGGAAGAGATCAGGTTAGGGAGAGAAATTTATTCCATCGTGGAAAGGTCCTTTTGTCATTACTGACAAAATATCTCCAGTGGCCTATAAAATACGGATCCCCAAAAATGAAAGTTTCATAGATAAATGGGTCCATATCAATCTGTTGCGAGCGTGTGATCATCCTAGGTCCCAACTACAAGTCATAGAGGGAGAATGAAGTCATATCTCCGAATGCACTAAAGACATACTGTAGTTTTAAGATGCCTAGCTGATAAGCATAAGGGCTCAAAAATAACGGACTCTCTCCATTGAAGACTGTCTATGATGCATACGGTAAATACCCTCACCAAGTACCACTGACTTTAAGCCAATTCAAATACATGTGTCCTACATCTATTTGAAGTTGGAAGGGGGATTTATGTCAGGGTATATGAATATTATAAATGAAAATTATATATATATATATATATATATATATATATATATATAT
Organism: Bombina bombina; assembly: GCF_027579735.1. Lineage (NCBI taxonomy): Eukaryota > Metazoa > Chordata > Amphibia > Anura > Bombinatoridae > Bombina > Bombina bombina. The sequence goes on along the minus strand of NC_069507.1, from coordinate 157,584,074 downwards.
ATATATATATATATATATAATTTTCATATATAAATAGTTGGTGAGACCACAGAATTAATTATATATGAGACTATTTAAAACAGTGCTATTTCACTTTAAATCACAAGCCCCCCCTGCCAAATGGTTTTGGCTTGGTGAAGACATGTCTATCCTAATTAAAAGATAACATAGCTTTTGAAGCTCACAGCCCTGTAGGGGGTAACAACCAAATCAGCAAACAAGGACCGTTGGTCATACACATCCTGGAATATATGGAGACGATATTCTGAGCATAAACTAGATAAGCAGGTAAAATTCTGACTACATAGACTTGTTTAATTACCCCTGCTGTGTATGGAGACAGTAAAAATTTGACCAGCTAAAAACACGTTCTAAATTATACTCTTAAACCCATTGTTAAAAGACAGCATAGAAATGAATACAGGTATATATATATATATATATATATATATATATATATATATATATATATATATATATATATATATATACATGTACATATATTAAGACAAAATATTTAATATATATATACCTTAGACTGTATTACATGTCTATAATGCAATTCAGATTGAAATGAATTAGATGAATAACTGCATTAGTAGATATAAAATGTTTAAGTTATTCCAAAATTAATACAATTTCTCTATATTCCAGGAAGCTAATGGAAAATGACAGGAAGAACATTAATGGATATTTGTGGACCTAAAAAGCAATGATTAATAACACTATCACTTTTATTTCAGATCTGCATAGACAAGATTCATGCATTCAGGATTTATTAGAAATATGAAATATATTATTCATGTTGGGATACAGTGCAGTACTGCATATAAAACATGCGTTTTTTATATGAATATATATCAGGATTTTAAATGCTATTAATATTAGAATAGTTAGCAGTATAAATTATTTTGATGTAATATGATATTAAAAAGAATTTGATGTTTCATATTAAAATAATCAAGAAATTGTCATAATGCTACCCTGTCTGGAATTTAGGTTGTAAGTGATTGATGCAAAAAGTTATGGTCTGATAAATGATCACTTTATAAAAATGTATTAAATTGTTAAAAATGTTAGAAATGGTTAAATGAATCTGTTTGTTTGTCTGCTGCCCCCCGATGGCCAAAATCCAATATTACAGCCAAAAAACTTGACTGTTAAAAGATACTTCCCAGATGAACCAATCCAAGTTCAGTTTCAAAAGGCCAATCCGAGACAAGCTTCCGTTGGGCGTTTCCAATCTCACCAATGATGGTACTGATCAAAAAAGGGGAGGGGTGAGATCAGATGATTTAACCCCAAGCATAGAGAGAGAAAAGAAGGCTGCTGGCTAACTCTTGCTAACTTTGGCTGGTAAACTGTTTTGCTAAAACCCTGGACGAATAACTGCTGCAGTTATTATAAGCAAACAGCTACTTTTATTCTCCATATGCAACAATACTCCAATTTTTGGTATTCTGAGGTGAGATTGAACCTGTTGAGAAATATTGGATATCGATTTGTTTTATCTGGGTAAAGTATACAAAGGTTATTGGTAAGATCATAGTCAAATTGTTAGTAATAGATTAAATAGAGCAGTTTGTATTTTAGCTTATATTCATAGCCTGTGTATTTTAAACTAATCCTAAATTTTAAGTTGTTTATCTTTGCAATATATATATATATATATATATATATATATATATATATATATATATGAAAAAAGATATCAGAGGGGACGCAACTGCTGTTCAAGAGCTCTTATGTAAAATTACAGACTGACAATAACACACCTAGTTTTGTCAGCATAAAAATTGTGGTGTGCAGACCCTTACAAAATGTTTTTTATGGTTTAGAGAAGGGAGAAATGACTAGGAATGTGATCCTAGTTGTTAAAAGACAGGGATTTCAGCACTCTTTTTGAAAAAATAAAGCTCATTAGACCATAGTACGTATTTAAACAGTGAATTTTTAATCCAATTGTGAACAGGGAAATCTTCCAACTGTATGTACACCACTCCCCAGATGATAAAGACACAGCACACTGTATCACATTCGTAGTAGGAAGTTAATAAGGAAACAATAGTTACTTATGTACATACTAAAGTTCGTATTCAAAACCTGACTGGTCAGGGGTACACAGCTCGTACAAAAAAATAAATAAATAAATAACAGACAGCCAAAGCTTAGTAGAAATAATATGTGATACCTTTATAGAACCTCTACACCCTGCTGCACACAGAACCCCTAGTAGAGAGGTATGTCCTGGGCAGGTATGAGAAAGTGGGATCTAAGAGGTCAAATAAGGGTACCATAAACAGAAGCAAGTCACAACTTTTTATCACAGTCACAATATGGTATGCAGTGAATAGCGATTTTTTATATATAGTCAAGGAAGAAGGCCTTATTTTTAGACTCACTACACCCAACTGCTCACAGTACTCCAAACAAGGAGAGTATAATACTGGGCAGTACATAAAGTGGTAGTATTTACCAGGATCTAAGTGGTCTCTAAGTTAGGCTTCCTTGAATTTAACAATATGCATGTAAAAAGACATTTATAAGCAATAGTAACAGACAGTATGTGCCATATTAGTGCTTTTTTGTTAGCTAATAATGCAAAGCTTGCAGTAGGAAACGTAAGCAAAATAGAGGGTTATAGCATAAAGCACAGATGATAGTATTTCCTCAGTATTTCTGGGATCCTGGAATGCTAACAAGTGAGGCTGCATGCAAAGAAAATTGTAGCAAGCAAGAAGAAAAGCAGTTCACAGTGTTGTTACTATGAAGTCAGCATAACATATGAGCAACAATGTTGCTATCCTCCACAAATGTTACAAAAGTACCCAGAGTCAACGTTCTTTGTAAGTATATTGCTTCCGGATCAACTAGACGTGCAAGTTCTCAAGAGTAAAGAGCAATTGTATCAGTAATTGTGTATGACCGTGATACAGTCCATATTAGTGAACCATGATAGAACATATACGACCTTGCTATTTCATTCAGACATATCGCTGTGGCAAGATGCGTCTTCGTAACTTATTTAATCCTCAAGTTACATTTGTTGCGCTTCTGTGTTCACCGCAGGTATCATCATCCATGCGGTCTGGAGGCTGTGTTTGTAGCGTGCACCACGTAGGCCGGTCGGCTTAGCCAATGCCGACGCGCGTTTCACCCGCAGGGCTGATAGACAGACCGGGCTTCGTCAGGGCGGTATATGGAGAGGACTGGCTAGTCCCTTTTTATAGCGTTTTGTAATAGCGCCCCTGCTGGAGGTGAAGATTTGCTGCATATCTATACATAGATTAATCTAATTGAAGAAAAAACGTAAATCATTTTGCAGATATACTGCACTTAAAAACAATAGTTGACTCTAGATGAATATTCCTATAGTTAAATAACTTATCTGGATATATATAAGGTTTTTTCACCCCTATCATTATTATGTCGTTTTTGTTAAAGAACAATTCATATATCATTGTCCAGAGATTGTACCTTTTAAAATGGGCTTTCTAGAAATTTTGCTGTCCTATAGAAAACAGGCCATATCAAGTTTATCATTCAGACCTTCCGGCAGTTGAGTCCCCAACTCAAAGATCCACCTGCATTCTTTCTGCAGGAGGATCTTATCGTTGTCGCCTCCTCTGCCATTGGTGATTCCTCTATCTATACCAATGAATTTTAGAGAATCAGGATTACAATCGTGCACCAGTTCATAGTGTTTTGCAACATTACTCTTCTGATTTTTATTTTTTACATCATCACGATGTTCTGTGATTCGGTCTTTTATGGCTCTCCTCGTTTTTCCCACGTAGAAACGTGGGCAACTGCAGGAGAGTAGGTAGATTACTCCTTCTGTATTGCAGTTAATAAAGTGTTTTAACTTATATCTTTTCCCTGTAAGGGTGCCAAAGTCTTTCGTTTTGACCATGAACTTACATGCCACGCATCGACCACAAGGGTGGTTACCAGATGACCTATGTCTTGTGAGCCAGTTTGTCTGTTTTTGTTCAGACCTATATTGGCTTCTTACGAGCTTGTCCTTCAGGTTGGAAGCTCGTCTGGCTGTGATATTTGGATAGTCTCCGACTTCATTTAATACTCCAACATCACTCGTAAGAATTTTCCAATTCTTGGCCAGGATCTCCCTTAGGGCATTCCAATGGCAGTTGTAATCTGTAACAAGCCTTATTTTTGAGTCTATTGATTTTTCTTTTTGTGCAAGAAGTGTATTTCGGTTTGTATGTGCAGCATTATTAAATGCCTTTCTTACATTTCTCTTGGAATACCCTCTGTCCAAGAACCTTTTTTGCATGTCAGTGCCATGCTTCAGGAATCTTTCTTTTGTCGAGCAATTTCTATGAAGTCGTAGAAATTGCCCTTTCGGCATACCTCGTATCAAGTGTGTTGGGTGGTGACTTGAGGCTAAGAGGAGGCTGTTAGTAGCAGTACTCTTCCGAAAGTTTTCAGTCACAATCATTCCTTGTTCAATTTTTACATTGACATCTAGAAACGATATTTCCTCCTTGCTATATTGCAGGGTTAGAGAAATGTTACTGTCATTTATGTTGAGGGTGCGAACAAATTCTTTGAGATTGATTTCCGATCCCTCCCAAATTAAAAAGACATCATCCACATATCTTAACCACATGTGGATGTTTTCTTCAAAAAGGGGGCTTTGGAACACTTCATCCATTTCCCACTTTCCGAGGTGTAGGCAAGCATATGTTGGGGCACATGTGGCACCCATTGCAGTACCTCGTTTCTGCTTGTATATTTTATTATCAAACATGAATACGTTGTTACAGAGCACAAATGTTAACAATTCCACCACAAAGTCTGTGTGGTTTTGGACATTTGTGCCTCTTGTCATGAGATAATGTTTACACGCTTCTATTCCCACTTCATGTGGGATGGATGAGTATAAGCCCTCAACATCTAAACATACCAACCATGCTTCCTGAGGGACTGACAATCCATCTACTTTCCTGAGGAAGTCTGCAGTGTCCAGGATAAAGGATGGCATGGTATTCAAAAATGGTCTTAAAAAATGATCAATATAGTTCCCCAAGTTTTCTGTAAGGCTGCCTATACCTGCAATTATTGGGCGGCCTGGAGGATTATTAGAGTTTTTATGTATCTTGGGGATACAGTAAAAGACCGGCATCACAGGGTGTTCTGGGTATAGATATTTGAATTCTGTTGCAGTAATAGTTTTATTTTCTTTTGCTTTCTTTAGAATGTTAAAGAGGGAAAACTGCAGAGAGGAGGTAGGATTAAAGGTTAAACTTTGGTATTGGCTTTTATCCAAAAGTTGACGTTTTGCCTCAAGGACATACATGTTTTCGTCCCATAGGACTAAATTGCCGCCCTTGTCAGCCTGTTTTATGATCAGACCTTTTGCACTAATCAATTCTCCAAGGGCTTTCCTTTCTGACTTGCTTAGATTATCGTTTACTAGTCCAGTAAAAGAGAGGCCAGCCACTTCTCTCTCTACCTGCTTTACAAAAATGTTCACAGCAGGTACCATCGATAATTGTGGCATATATTTAGATTTAGCTTTAAAGTTAGTTTTAGTCGTTTTATACCCACTTTGATCTGGGGCTTGTGAGGGATCATATTGACTCTCTTCGTTTTCAGCCAGCAATGCTTGTAGATCTGTGATTAGAGCACTGTCTTCCGTGGTAAGAGATACATCTTCCACTAGATGTCTACTCTTACCTTTCATTATTTGAGACAGGACTACCCGTCTGGCAAACAAATGAAGATCTTTGATAAAATTGAATTTATCAAGAGTGTTTGTGGGGCAAAACGATAGGCCTTTTTTAAGAACCTCAATATGAGATAAACCCAGTTTAAAAGTAGATAGATTTATAATTTGCAAGTCATTCTCTGTTTGATTTAGAATCCCCTGCGACTGCGAAAGCGTCGGGGTCTGCCCTGGGAGTAGTTCCTCTGGGTTTGATCGTAGCCCTGTTGGCGACGTTGCCTGGAGGGGTACCGTCTCTCTTCTGAGTTTGAACTTGTTCCCCCCTCTTCCTTCTCTTCCTGCCGCCTCTCCTCCTTCCCCTAAAAAAGAATTTTTATTTTCAAGGGTAACTCTGGAATGATCTACTTCCACATCAGAGCTGTCTGTACCAGAGTCGTAAGCTCCTTTCGCTGATTGATAACTATAAACTTTGTTATTTTTATAGTCATCGTTGTCTCTGGAAAATTTTCTTCCTTTTCTCAGTTTTATGTCAGTTTGTAGTCTTGCTATCTGTTCTTTTATTTCCTCATTTAGTTTAGCAAAGTTTGAATTCGTTTCAAACATATTGACTACTTTCAGAGACTCCTCAGCTTGATTTATGGTTTTTTTCTAGTCTTTCTTTATTTCGTTTCACCATTTTATTCATGAGGATGATGGAACAGTCTGAAAGGCTGGTATTCCAATCTTCCATAAACTCCTCCCCACCTTCATCTCTCAAATTTGTCCCAGGGTCTAGCCTAAGGCGTAGACCTCTGGGTATAATCTGTGTTTTTATATAATTCTCAAGACTAGATGTCTCAGCTCTGAGTTTTACTTGTTTGACCAGTAATTTTTTATAGTTTTTTTTTCGCAGTCGCAGGGGATTCTAAATCAAACAGAGAATGACTTGCAAATTATAAATCTATCTACTTTTAAACTGGGTTTATCTCATATTCAGGTTCTTAAAAAAGGCCTATCGTTTTGCCCCACAAACACTCTTGATAAATTCAATTTTATCAAAGATCTTCATTTGTTTGCCAGACGGATAGTCCTGTCTCAAATAATGAAAGGTAAGAGTAGACATCTAGTGGAAGATGTATCTCTTACCACGGAAGACAGTGCTCTAATCACAGATCTACAAGCATTGCTGGCTGAAAACGAAGAGAGTCAATATGATCCCTCACAAGCCCCAGATCAAAGTGGGTATAAAACGACTAAAACTAACTTTAAAGCTAAATCTAAATATATGCCACAATTATCGATGGTACCTGCTGTGAACATTTTTGTAAAGCAGGTAGAGAGAGAAGTGGCTCGCCTCTCTTTTATTGGACTAGTAAACGATAATCTAAGCAAGTCAGAAAGGAAAGCCCTTGGAGAATTGATGAGTGCAAAAGGTCTGATCATAAAACAGGCTGACAAGGGCGGCAATTTAGTCCTATGGGACGAAAACATGTATGTCCTTGAGGCAAAACGTCAACTTTTGGATAAAAGCCAATACCAAAGTTTAACCTTTAATCCTACCTCCTCTCTGCAGTTTTCCCTCTTTAACATTCTAAAGAAAGCAAAAGAAAATAAAACTATTACTGCAACAGAATTCAAATATCTATACCCAGAACACCCTGTGATGCCGGTCTTTTACTGTATCCCCAAGATACATAAAAACTCTAATAATCCTCCAGGCCGCCCAATAATTGCAGGTATAGGCAGCCTTACAGAAAACTTGGGGAACTATATTGATCATTTTTTAAGACCATTTTTGAATACCATGCCATCCTTTATCCTGGACACTGCAGACTTCCTCAGGAAAGTAGATGGATTGTCAGTCCCTCAGGAAGCATGGTTGGTATGTTTAGATGTTGAGGGCTTATACTCATCCATCCCACACGAAGTGGGAATAGAAGCGTGTAAACATTATCTCATGACAAGAGGCACAAATGTCCAAAACCACACAGACTTTGTGGTGGAATTGTTAACATTTGTGCTCTGTAACAACGTATTCATGTTTGATAATAAAATATACAAGCAGAAACGAGGTACTGCAATGGGTGCCACATGTGCCCCAACATATGCTTGCCTACACCTCGGAAAGTGGGAAATGGATGAAGTGTTCCAAAGCCCCCTTTTTGAAGAAAACATCCACATGTGGTTAAGATATGTGGATGATGTCTTTTTAATTTGGGAGGGATCGGAAATCAATCTCAAAGAATTTGTTCGCACCCTCAACATAAATGACAGTAACATTTCTCTAACCCTGCAATATAGCAAGGAGGAAATATCGTTTCTAGATGTCAATGTAAAAATTGAACAAGGAATGATTGTGACTGAAAACTTTCGGAAGAGTACTGCTACTAACAGCCTCCTCTTAGCCTCAAGTCACCACCCAACACACTTGATACGAGGTATACCGAAAGGACAATTTCTACGACTTCGTAGAAATTGCTCGACAAAAGAAAGATTCCAGAAGCATGGCACTGACATGCAAGAAAGGTTCTTGGACAGAGGGTATTCCAAGCGAAATGTAAGAAAGGCATTTAATAATGCTGCACATACAAACCGAAATACTCTTCTTGCACAAAAAGAAAAAACAATAGACTCAAAAATAAGGCTTGTTACAGATTACAACTGCCATTGGAATGCCCTAAGGGAGATCCTGGCCAAGAATTGGAAAATTCTTACGAGTGATGTTGGAGTATTAAATGAAGTCGGAGACTATCCAAATATCACAGCCAGACGAGCTTCCAACCTGAAGGACAAGCTCGTAAGAAGCCAATATAGGTCTGAACAAAAACAGACAAACTGGCTCACAAGACATAGGTCATCTGGTAACCACCCTTGTGGTCGATGCGTGGCATGTAAGTTCATGGTCAAAACGAAAGACTTTGGCACCCTTACAGGGAAAAGATATAAGTTAAAACACTTTATTAACTGCAATACAGAAGGAGTAATCTACCTACTCTCCTGCAGTTGCCCACGTTTCTACGTGGGAAAAACGAGGAGAGCCATAAAAGACCGAATCACAGAACATCGTGATGATGTAAAAAATAAAAATCAGAAGAGTAATGTTGCAAAACACTATGAACTGGTGCACGATTGTAATCCTGATTCTCTAAAATTCATTGGTATAGATAGAGGAATCACCAATGGCAGAGGAGGCGACAACGATAAGATCCTCCTGCAGAAAGAATGCAGGTGGATCTTTGAGTTGGGGACTCAACTGCCGGAAGGTCTGAATGATAAACTTGATATGGCCTGTTTTCTATAGGACAGCAAAATTTCTAGAAAGCCCATTTTAAAAGGTACAATCTCTGGACAATGATATATGAATTGTTCTTTAACAAAAACGACATAATAATGATAGGGGTGAAAAAACCTTATATATATCCAGATAAGTTATTTAACTATAGGAATATTCATCTAGAGTCAACTATTGTTTTTAAGTGCAGTATATCTGCAAAATGATTTAGGTTTTTTCTTCAATTAGATTAATCTATGTATAGATATGCAGCAAATCTTCACCTCCAGCAGGGGCGCTATTACAAAACGCTATAAAAAGGGACTAGCCAGTCCTCTCCATATACCGCCCTGACGAAGCCCGGTCTGTCTATCAGCCCTGCGGGTGAAACGCGCGTCGGCATTGGCTAAGCCGACCGGCCTACGTGGTGCACGCTACAAACACAGCCTCCAGACCGCATGGATGATGATACCTGCAGTGAACACAGAAGCGCAACAAATGTAACTTGAGGATTAAATAAGTTACGAAGACGCATCTTGCCACAGCGATATGTCTGAATGAAATAGCAAGGTCGTATATGTTCTATCATGGTTCACTAATATGGACTGTATCACGGTCATACACAATTACTGATACAATTGCTCTTTACTCTTGAGAACTTGCACGTCTAGTTGATCCGGAAGCAATATACTTACAAAGAACGTTGACTCTGGGTACTTTTGTAACATTTGTGGAGGATAGCAACATTGTTGCTCATATGTTATGCTGACTTCATAGTAACAACATTGTGAACTGCTTTTCTTCTTGCTTGCTACAATTTTCTTTGCATGCAGCCTCACTTGTTAGCATTCCAGGATCCCAGAAATACTGAGGAAATACTATCATCTGTGCTTTATGCTATAACCCTCTATTTTGCTTACGTTTCCTACTGCAAGCTTTGCATTATTAGCTAACAAAAAAGCACTAATATGGCACATACTGTCTGTTACTATTGCTTATAAATGTCTTTTTACATGCATATTGTTAAATTCAAGGAAGCCTAACTTAGAGACTACTTAGATCCTGGTAAATACTACCACTTTATGTACTGCCCAGTATTATACTCTCCTTGTTTGGAGTACTGTGAGCAGTTGGGTGTAGTGAGTCTAAAAATAAGGCCTTCTTCCTTGACTATATATAAAAAATCGCTATTCACTGCATACCATATTGTGACTGTGATAAAAAGTTGTGACTTGCTTCTGTTTATGGTACCCTTATTTGACCTCTTAGATCCCACTTTCTCATACCTGCCCAGGACATACCTCTCTACTAGGGGTTCTGTGTGCAGCAGGGTGTAGAGGTTCTATAAAGGTATCACATATTATTTCTACTAAGCTTTGGCTGTCTGTTATTTATTTATTTATTTTTTTTTTATTTTTTTTTGTACGAGCTGTGTACCCCTGACCGGTCAGGTTTTGAATACGAACTCTAGTATGTACATAAGTAACTATTGTTTCCTTATTAACTTCCTACTACGAATGTGATACAGTGTGCTGTGTCTTTATCATCTGGGGAGTGGTGTACATACAGTTGGAAGATTTCCCTGTTCACAATTGGATTAAAAATTCACTGTTTAAATACGTACTATGGTCTAATGAGCTTTATTTTTTCAAAAAGAGTGCTGAAATCCCTGTCTTTTAACAACTAGGATCACATTCCTAGTCATTTCTCCCTTCTCTAAACCATAAAAAAATAATAATAATAATATATATATATATATATATATATATATATATATATATATATATATATATATATATATATATATATATATATATATATATATATATATATATATATATATATGAACTGGTTTTAATTATAAGTAAATAAGAATTTATTTCAGCTAGGTTAGGACATTTAAAGTGACTGTTTACATTAAGAATATATGTACTTTTAGTGTCCTAATTAGAATTGTATTAGAACAAATGGTATCTATATAGCTGATCGTACTGTTGAATGTTAGTAGCTAAAATCTTGGAATCTCATTGTGTTAATTGAATGAAAGGCTATTGTGAATAAGGCTAGTTTTAAAGGTAAACTTTTATGAACTTTGCATAGCATATTTTAATAGTTTTAGTGTATAGTATTGATTCATATTATGGTTCCTACAAAAATATTTCAATGTGTTTATAGATATTAACTAATAAAAAGAATTCAAGAATTTATATTAATTTTATTGTCTAAGTATATGCATATTTGATTGTGGGTTTATTTTAAAGAATAAGTATTAAATATATTGTGTTATAACCCTGCCATATACTGACAAGGTACCTTTATGTATGTATTTACATTCACTACATTTACCTCATATGAAGTTGCCATCCTTAGTTTTATAGTTTTGTAACCAATTTTTACTTTTTGTTGTGTTCATAAAATGGCTATGGACTAGTTTGTCCTGAAGGTTTGGTGATCTTTTGGGGGTCATAAGTGGGGGTCTCGCCCACTATTGTCTTTATGACAGGGTCTATCATTAGGATATCCCAATGTTTTGATAGTATTGATCTTATGTCATTCCATTTGTTATGGTATGTGGATATCAATCTTACAGTATTATTTCTTGCCTGTGATTTGTCATTGGTTTTGTACAGTATACTATCCCTTGATTTCGCTTTGGCTTTGTGGTAGCTGTATTTTAAGTTGTTGTGTGGATAGCCCCTATCTAAGAGTCTGTGCGTCATTGTCTTGGCATGCATTTCAAAAGTTTCTGGTGTAGAGCAGTTTCTTTTGCATCTGAGATATTGACCATAAGGAATGCCTTTTACAACCGACTTTATGTGATGGCTTTCTGCTAATAGAATTGTATTGGCTGCTGGGTCTTTCCTATACATCTCTGTAATGATCACTCCATCCCTAATTATGATCTGCAAATCTAAAAAGTTGACAGTATTTCTGCTTGATGTATATGTAAATTTTAGATTTAAATTATTATCATTCAATATCCGAAAGAATTGTTGTAATTCTACATCTGTCCCATGCCACACCACTAGGATGTCATCTAGGTAGCGTGCCCAAAGGCTAATCTTTTCTTCATATTCTGACAGAATGTTACTTATTTATCAACCTCCCATTTGCCAAGGTACAGGCAGGCATAGGTGGGGGCACAACTGGCCCCCATTGCTGTGCCGAGTATTTGACGAAAACATTTCTGATCAAATGTGGAGAAATTTCTTTCTAAGACAAAGTGTAGTAATTTTAGAGTAAAACTTGTGTGTGCTGAGTATTCACTCCCTCTTTGATCAAGATAGTATTTACAGGCCTCCATATCTAGTGTGTGTGGAATTGATGAATACAGGGCCTCAACGTCTATGGCTACAAGTATGGTATTTGCCTCAACTGTTAGACCATCTAGTTTTCTCAGTATATCGTTGGTATCTTGAATAAATGAGGGAAGGGACGTCATAGAGGGTTGTAGACAATAGTCAGTATATTGGGAAATATTCTCATTTAGTCTCATTTGCCCTGAAATTATTGGTCTGCCGGGTGGTGGGTTCTTTTTTTGTGTGTATTTTTGGTGTTGGGTAAAAGGTTGCTGTTCTAGGATTTTTTACATAGATATAGTCATATTCTGCTTTGTTAATGATTCCCTCTTGTAGTGCTTTTCTCAAGAGGCCTTCAAGTTCCATCTAGTATTCTATTATTCTATAGTGGGATCCCCTTTAAGTAGTTCATAGTGTGTTTTGTCTGTCAGTTGCCTCAGGCATTCCCTATGGTAATCAGATGTATTCATTATAACTACATTGCCACCCTTGTCTGACGGCTTGATAGTAATGCTTTCATCTCCCATCAGGTCTCTAAGTGATTTGCGTTGTTTACGGGTAAGATTATCCTTATACCCTGTATGTATATCTAATTTCGATATATCATTTTCCACTAATTTGATGAAAGCACTTACCGACCATGCCGAAAGCACTTACCGACCATGCCGCAGAAAAGGGGGGCATGTATGAGGATTTTCCATTCAATGTAGTGTAGCCTATGTTAGTATTAGGGGTCTCACTTTCAGTTAATGGTTGATCTTCCTCTAATAGTGATGTAAGTTCCCTGAGAGTAAATCTGTCCCTTTTATCTAGTATCTGTTGCTTTTCTTTGCCATAATGCATCTTGCCCAGTATTACCTTCCTAGCGAACATGTGGAGGTCCTTCACCAATGTAAATTTGTCTAAGGTGTTAGTCGGAGAGAAAGATAATCCCTTTTGTAGTACCTTTTCATGCTCGCCGGATAGTGTTTTACTGGACAAATTGATCATTTTTAAATCCAATATATCAGAGTTAGGGGTTTCCTGTAATGTAGTTATTGTTGACTTCTTAGGTTGTATGTCTTTTTGGCCATATCTTCCACCCCTGTTTTTTTTTCCCTGCTCTATGCTTTTTTTCTTTTGATGTAATCTTCTGAGTTTTGTCTAAAAAATGCCTCTGATTATGTCTCCTATTTCTACCTCTTGCTCTATTGTCACTTGTAGATGATGCATCAGTGTCTGACGATGTATTAGTGTTTGTTCCCCTAGCAAAATCATATATTTTATTGGTTTGGTAGTCCTGAAAATCTCTATTAAATTTTCTCTTTTTCCTAAATTTTGTGTCTTCCTGAATCTTTCTTAGTTCTAATTTAATTCCATTTGACAGTCTTTCATATTCTGGATTATCTCTCCATTTGTCCAATGTTTTATTAGATTCCTCTAACTCCTTTGTAATCTTTTCTAATCTCAATGTGTTTTCTTTCACTATTAGTCCCATGATTTTGAAGGAGCACTCGGACAAATAGCTGTCCCATGTAGTATTGAAGCCCTCCAGTAGGGGGTCTTTCAAATTATTCCCTGGTCTTTTCCTAAATTTTAGGCCCCTCGGGACTATCTGTGATTCAGTGTATTTAACATATTACTCACAGGCAGTACCAAGACCGGAACTTCCGAATTGAGCTTAAATTCCCGACGGGGAGTACACACATACAGGAAAGGCACGCTTTGAGAAAGCCACATAGAATTGCCCTGGCAGTGAAACACGTGTAAGCGTAGTTTGTACTACACACCTCAGCTAGGCCAGATGAGGACCATGGATCCCTTGGACCATTGGGATATCGAGAGTATCATTGCCACTGTGAGAGAGCACATACAAGAGATGCAGCTGACTTATCGCAAGTGACCACACAGGAAGAACGGCATGGTCAGCATTTCATTGAGTCTACCCTGTGACAATCTGGATACGGATACCACTCTACACACGAAGAACGGGTGAGATCGGTCCATAGCACTTGTCTACACTATGGGTCCCTTGAGCGAGGGCTATCCCTCAGTAGGTAGCACCCTGTAGCAAGTACTCCCCATTACCTTTGGGAACTGTCACCATGCTTTGTAATACCATATGACTGAACTTTGATTCACCAGACCACCCGCTTGTTATTCTGCTATGCCACTCTGCTGAACTGTCCTATTCCATCTCTATTCTGCTTGGCAATAATATTGCGTATAACGACTGCTGCCACTGCCTCTCAATAACACAGTTTGAACACTGTTTTAATACTTTGGACACAGACACTGCATACTTTGATACTTTTTGATACTGAACTGTCTTTTGATGTCATTTGACAAATATTTGATTGTTCATTACGGACACTGTGTACACCTTTTTCATTTATTCCCAATGGCCATTGGTAGATAGGTAGTTCTTGCTATATTGAGGTTATAGAATTTTTATGGGATATTTTACTCGTTCTTATATATGTTTGTAATATTAAAGGTAGACATGTTTTTTTGCATATACCTATGACTAGTGTTTTTTCATGCTTATAGATAAGGAGGGGCTCATTACTCCCTGGAACCATTGGTTTGATATCCACTTTGAGGGCTTAATTTACTAACTTAGTTTAAATGATTTGTGATGGCATAGAGCATACTATATCCTAACTCCCTTCCTTTTCCTCTCCCCTTACCTCCCCCTTCCCGTCCTGTCCCCTCATTACATTTGTTTGTATATATATATATATATATATATATATATATATATATATATATTCATATACATATCTCACTATAAATAGATATATCTGTCCAAAAATCATCACATATATAGAGAAATATTTTAGAACTAAATAGAACATATTCCATTGCGAAAACATTTTTGCAATATGAAATATTCGCATTTTCATGTACACTTTTTGAGGAGAATAAGTCATGGGCTTTGCCCAAGAAATTAGGGTTTTTGTGTTTTTTGTCTATTTGTCTTCTCCATTGACTTCTATGGGGAATAAGTGAACCAGCGTGCGATTTCGCAGTTTGCATTACGCTGCTTAACGCGTGCGAAAAATACAGGGAGTGCAGAATTATTAGGCAAGTTGTATTTTTGAGGATTAATTTTATTATTGAACAACAACCATGTTCTCAATGAACCCAAAACACTCATTAATATCAAAGCTGAATAGTTTTGGAAGTAGTTTTTAGTTATAGCTATTTTAGGGGGATATATGTGTGTGCAGGTGACTATTACTGTGCATAATTATTAGGCAACTTAACAAAAAACAAATATATACCCATTTCAATTATTTATTTTTACCAGTGAAACCAATATAACATCTCAACATTCACAAATATACATTTCTGACATTCAAAAACAAAACAAAAACAAATCAGTGACCAATATAGCCACCTTTCTTTGCAAGGACACTCAAAAGCCTGCCATCCATGGATTCTGTCAGTGTTTTGATCTGTTCACCATCAACATTGCGTGCAGCAGCAACCACAGCCTCCCAGACACTGTTCAGAGAGGTGTACTGTTTTCCCTCCATGTAAATCTCACATTTGATGATGGACCACAGGTTCTCAATGGGGTTCAGATCAGGTGAACAAGGAGGCCATGTCATTAGATTTTCTTCTTTTATACCCTTTCCTGCCAGCCACGCTGTGGAGTACTTGGACGCGTGTGATGGAGCATTGTCCTGCATGAAAATCATGTTTTTCTTGAAGGATGCAGACTTCTTCCTGTACCACTGCTTGAAGAAGGTGTCTTCCAGAAACTGGCAGTAGGACTGGGAGTTGAGCTTGACTCCATCCTCAACCCGAAAAGGCCCCACAAGCTCATCTTTGATGATACCAGCCCAAACCAGTACTCCACCTCCACCTTGCTGGCGTCTGAGTCGGACTGGAGCTCTCTGCCCTTTACCAATCCAGCCACGGGCCCATCCATCTGGCCCATCAAGACTCACTCTCATTTCATCAGTCCATAAAACCTTAAAAAAATCAGTCTTGAGATATTTCTTGGCCCAGTCTTGACGTTTCAGCTTGTGTGTCTTGATCAGTGGTGGTCGTCTTTCAGCCTTTCTTACCTTGGCCATGTCTCTGAGTATTGCACACCTTGTGCTTTTGGGCACTCCAGTGATGTTGCAGCTCTGAAATATGGCCAAACTGGTGGCAAGTGGCATCTTGGCAGCTGCACGCTTGACTTTTCTCAGTTCATGGGCAGTTATTTTGCGCCTTGGTTTTTCCACACGCTTCTTGCGACCCTGTTGACTATTTTGAATTAAGCGCTTGATTGTTCGATGATCACGCTTCAGAAGCTTTGCAATTTTAAGTGCTGCATCCCTCTGCAAGATATCTCACTATTTTTGACTTTTCTGAGCCTGTCAAATCCTTCTTTTGACCCATTTTGCCAAAGGAAAGGAAGTTGCCTAATAATTATGCATACCTGATATAGGGTGTTGATGTCATTAGACCACACCCCTTCTCATTACAGAGATGCACATCACCTAATATGCTTAATTGGTAGTAGGCTTTCGAGCCTATACAGCTTGGAGTAAGACAACATGCATAAAGAGGATGATGTGGTCAAAATACTCATTTGCCTAATAATTCTGCACTCCCTGTAAGTTATTTCTCAACTTGTAATAGCTACGCAACCCCAAATGCGAAAAGGTCAGTACGCGGGGGGAGTTTTCGCAATTGATTTGCCGCACGACTTGTAATCTTGCCTTGTGTGTTTAACCCCGTAAAGATGTTAAACACACAGTAAAAGTGCTGCTCAGGATCTATGGAGCACTGATGGTCCTGAGCAGAAACCACAGCTAAACCAATCAGCAGCACTAGTTGCACATCTGAGACAAGTTACTAACGCTGCTGATTGGATCAGTGGCGGTTTCCACGCGGGAACAGCAGTACTCTGCTGGTCCTGAGTGGCACTTCTTCTGTGAGTTTAACTCCATTGTTGGGGTTAAAAACACAGTAGTTTAGGTATAGTAGTTATTGATTGGCATATTCTGCGCTGTATGGAGCAGGGATTGAGAGGAATTGCTCTGCAGTATTAAAACATCAGTTTTATTTTTTTTAAATTATGTAGCAATTGTTAATATGTTTATGAAGTGTCTACTTGTAGAAAAATAATATTTTTATATTAGTTTAAAATTTTGAGGATTTGAGAAAGGTCCTTCACCTAAGGTTATCACCCAGCCAGTATTTTACTGACATAGGGGTCAAACACAATCCTTTAGATACAACATATCTAATGATTATCAACAGAAAAACACCATTAAAGTCTAGACAGATTGTTGGAAAGAAATAATTTGATACTTTTTCTAAAGGATTCTAATCAACTCCATAACCAGTATTTTTAAGGTTCACAGTAACAGAGAAAGTGAAGTATAACTATAGAAATTAAGGCCCTCACATAGTTAAAAAAATATTCTAAGAGTGATGGAATCTAATTATAGAGATTATTGTTTAAAATCAGCACTAGCAGCTTTAGTTTCTGCATTATACTGTATAATTATTTATGCAAATATATGCTAATGTGCATTGCACATATTTTTTTACAAGAAATCATAAAATCGGGACAGTTGGGGGGTCTGGGCAAATGTGGCAATCCTACCTATACCCTTCTTGATAATATCTGGGGGCTGATTCATTATCCTATGGACGGACATGATCCGCTGTAGTGGATCATGTCCGCCACACATCAATAAATGCCAACAGCATATGCTGTCAGTATTTATCATGGCACAAGCAGTTCTGGTGAACTGCTTGTGCAATGCCGCCCCCTGCAGTTTTGCGGCAGAGGGTGTCAATCAACACGATCGGATTGCTGTCCGCCGCATCAGAGGTGGCGGACGAGTTAAGGAGCAGTAGTCTTAAGACCGCTGCTTCTTAACTCCTGTTTCCGGTGAACCTGAAGAAAACAGATGTAACCATTGTAATAACCCAAGTAAAGACAAAACATATATTAATTTAAATTGTTTTAGTATTTGAATCAAGCTGAAACTGTACATTTTTCGATAATGTCAGCTTCCTGCCACCTTCCTTTTGCCTTTCTTACTGGATTAGGGGTGAGGATTGTTGTCAAGTCACTCACTACCACATAATACTATAGGTCTCAGCTTTGTCACCTCAAGTGAAAAGCTCCATGTCATATATGGGAATAGTGACAACATTTCTTTCTGTACATCTAAATAAAACCTCAAGTCAAATGCATGTACTTGCACCCCCTTCATGGCTACTACATGCCCAAGTGAAACTTCAGATCAAGTACATATGCTTTTCATTGTTTTTAGTTTTAATACAAAACCAGGAGGCCAAGGGAGTGAAATCTCAGTGGTCCAGATGTGGAACAGTTTAATGGTAGTCCAGAGATGCCATCAGTTTTGTCTGGAATGTGGTTAGGGGTATGAGTTGGGCATTTCGGGGCAAGATTTAGGTTATCACAGAGAAGGAGGTACTGAGCACCCACACCTGGAGCATCCTGCAAAATGCAGGATAGTTAGGTAGCCGGTGTCTGGATACATGCCACTGCAGTTCCTGTAATAAATACCAGGTATTATGCCATCTTTATGACCAAATTAGACTTCTGGTCACGTTTGTTCTTTTCCACCCTTTAATGCCAGCATAATATCCATGTGAGGCCTCAATTCAGATTTAAAACACACCCTTTTTTCCAGCTATATGCCAAAGTTAGACCTCACACCAGATGCATGGCCCATTTAGTATCCTTATGCCAGCTATTTGCCTAAGTGAGAGCTTTTATCAGATGTATGCACTCTGCAGCCCTCTTCATGCCAGCTATATGCCCAAGTGAGACCTTAGCAGCCACATGTATTCCTGTTATATGTCCATGTCCAGGGCCGGCCTTTGGGCAAGGTAGATCAGGCGACTGCCTCGGGCCCCGCAGTCAGAGGGGCCCCCGCCGCAAAGGTAATCAAAAAATATTTTTTTCAAAAAATTTTAATATTTTTTTAAAATTGTATTTATTTTTAAATTTATTTTTTTTGCGCCTTTTTTTGCGCAATAAATTTTGAGGGGGGGGGGCACAGCCCACAAGACACATGGGGCACCGGGCACGCCAGGTGACAGCAGAATCTGAATGATTGGAGCATATAACTTTTATTCTTCAATCATTCACTGCTGTCACTAAGGGGAGGAGGCGGAGCACGGCACTGGAGGGCAGAGGTGGAGCATAGCTGAATGCTGCCTGTCATGCTCATGAGGGACTTCAGTGCACAGCAGGCAGCAGAGTGAGCAGCAGTCGTAGACCGTCGGAATCATAGACCGGTGAGAAGCCCTGCTTTGGCCCAGGCCCCCAGACAGTCAGACACAGTGAGTGTGACTGACTAGTGCTACATTTTAACTATTCAAAGGAACTCTGGCAGGTGGGCTGGGCCCTGGGCTGGGCATAATTTTATTGCATGGTGCTGGGGTATAATTTTATTGCAGGGGGACTGGGCTTCATTTTATTGCAGGGGGGCTTCATTTTATTGCTGGGGGCAATTGAAGGGGGCTGGGGCATAATTTTATTGCAGGGGGGATTAATTTTATTGTTGGGGGGCTGGGGGAAATTTTATTGCTGGGGGCATCATATTTTTGTTGGGGGCATAATTTTATTGCAGGGGAGATGGGACATAATTTTATCGCTAGGGCATCATTTTTGTGCTGGGGCATCATTTTTTTGCAGGGGGCCTGGGGGCATATTTTTATAGCAGGGGGCATCATTTTATTGCAGGGGAGCTTCATTTTATTGCAGTGGGGCTGGGGGCAATATTTTATTGCAATGGGACTGGGACATCATTTTATTGCAGGGGGGCTGGGGGCTTCATTTTATTGCTGGATGCATCATTTATTGCTGGGGGCATCATATTTTTGTTGGGGCATCATTTTATTGCAGGAGGCAGGACTGGGGGCATCATTTATTGCAGTGGGGATGGGGCATAATTTTATTGCAGGGGGACTGGGCATCATTTTATTGCTGGGGGACTGGGCATTATTTTATTGCAGGGCGGCTTCATTTTTATGCTGGAGGCATCATTTATTGCAGTGGGGATGGGGCATCATTTTATTGCAGGGGGACTGGGCATCATTTTATTGCAGGGGCATAATTTTTGTGCAGGGGGCTGGGGCATAATTTTATTGCAGGGGGTCTGTGCTTTGTTTTATTGCAGGGGGGCTTCATTTTATTGCAGGGGGCTGGGGTATCATTTTATTGCAGGGGGGATTCATTTTATTGCTGGGGGGCTGAGGACATCATATTTTTGTTGGGAGTATCATTTTAATACAGGGGGCATCATTTTATAGCAGGGGGCATCATTTTTTTGCAGGGGGCTGGGGGATATTTTTATTGCAGGGAACATCATTTTATTGCAGGGGACTGGGCTTCATTTTATTGCAGGGGACTTCATTTTATTGCTGGGGGCATCATTTTATTGCAGTGGGGATGGGGCATCATTTTATTGCAGGGGGACTGGGCATCATTTTATTGCAGGGGGGCTAGGGATTTAATTTTATTGCTGGGGACATCATACTTTTGTTGGGGACATCATACTTTTGTTGGGGGCATCATTTTATTGCAGGGGGCATCATTTTATTGCAGGGGAGATGGGGCATCATTTTATTACTGGGGCATCATTTTATTGCTGGGGCATCATTTTATTGAAGGGGGCTGGGGGCTTCATTTTATTGTAGGGGGGCTGGGGCATCATTTTATTGCAGGGGGCATCCATTTTATTGCAAGGGGACTGGGCATTATTTTATTGCAGTGGGGCTTAATTTTATTGCTGGGGGCATCATTTTATTGCAGTGGGGATGGGGCATCATTTTATTGCAGGGGGACTGGGCATCATTTTATTGCTGGGGGCATCATTGCAGTGGGGCTTGGGGAATAAATTTATTGCAGGGGGGCTGGGGGCATCATTTTATTGCAGGGGCATCATCTTATTGCAAGGGTGCTGGTCATCATTGTATTGCAGGGGGCTTCATTGTATTGCTAGGGGCATCATTTTATTGCAGTGGGGCTGGGGGCATCATTTTATTGCAGTAGGGCTGGGGCATCATTTTATTGCAGGGGGAATGGGGGCTTCATTTTATTGCTGGGTGCATCATTTATTGCAGGGGTGCTGGGGGCATCATATTTTTGTTGGGCACATCATTTTATTGCAGTGAAGCTGGGGCATAATTTTATTGCTGGGGCATCATTTTTTTTGCAGGGGGCATCATTTTATTGCAGATGGACTGGGCATTATTTTATTGCCTGGGGCATCATGTATTGCAGTGGGGATGGGGCATCATTTTATTGCAGGGGGACTAAGCATTATTTTATTACTGGGGGCATCATTGTAGTGGGGCTGGGGGAATCATTTATTGCAGGGGGGCTGGGCATCATTTTATTGCAGGGGGCATCATTTAATGCAGTGGGGATGGGGGCATCATTTTATTGCAGGGGGCTGGGGGCTTCATTTTATTGCTGGGTGCATCATTTATTGCAGGGGTGCTGGGGGGCATCATATTTTTGTTGGGGGCATCATTTTATTGCAGGGGCTGGGGGCATCATTTTATTGCTGGGGCATAATTTTTTTGCAGGGGGCATCATTTTATTGCAGGGGGACTGAACATTATTTTGTTGCAGGGGGGCTTCATTTTATTGCTGGGGCATCATTTATTGCAGTGGGGATGGGGCATCTTTTTATTGCAGTGGGGATGGGACATCATTTTATTGCAGGGGGACTGGGCATCATTTTATTGCTGGCGGCATCATGGCAGTGGGGCTGGGTGAATCATTTATTCCAGGGGGGTATAATTTATTGCAGTGGGGCTGGGGGCGTCATTGTATTGCAGGGGCGCTGGGGGCTTCATTTTATTGCTGGGTGCATCATTTATTGCAGGGGTGCCGGGGGCATCATATTTTTGGTGGGGGCATCATTTTATTGCAGGGGCTGGGGGCATCATTTTATTGCAGGGGAGATGGGGCATAATTTTATTGCTGGTGCATAATTTTTTGCAGGGGTGCTGGGGGCATCATTTTATTGCAGGGGGCATTATTTTATTGCAGGGGGACTGGGCATTATTTTATTGCAGGGGGACTGGGCATTATTTTATTGCAGGGGGGCTTCATTTTATTGCTGGATGCATCATTTATTGCAGTGGCGATGGGGCATCTTTTTATTGCAGGGGGACTGGACATCATTTTATTGCTGGGGGCATCATTGCAGTGGGGCTGGGGGAATCATTTATTGCAGGGGGGCTGGGGGCATCATTTTATTGCAGGGGCATACTTTTTGTGCAGGGGGCTGGGGCATCATTTTATTGCAGGGGGACTGTGCTTTGTTTTATTGCAGGGGGCTTCATTTTATTGCAGGGGGCTGGGGCATCATTTTATTGCAGGGGGATTCATTTTATTGCTGGGGGGCTGAGGACATCATATTTTTGTTGGGGGCATCATTTTATAGCAGGGAGCATAATTTTTTTGCAGGGGGTTGGGGGATATTTTTATTGCAGGGGACATCATTTTATTGCAGGGGGACTGGGCTTCATTTTATTGCAGGTGGTTTCATTTTATTGGTGGGGGCATCATTTTATTGCAGTGGGGATGGGGCATCATTTTATTGCAGGGGGGACTGGGCATCATTTTATTGCAGGGGGGCTGGGGATTTAATTTTATTGCTGGGGGAATCCTTTATTGCTGGGGGAATCATTTATTGCTGGGGGCATCATACTTTTGTTGGGGGCATCATACTTTTCTTGGGGGCATCATTTTATTGCAGGGGGCAATATTTTATTGCAGGGGAGATTGGGCATCATTTTATTGCTGGGGCATAATTTTTGTGTTGGGGCATCATTTTATTGCAGGGGGCTGGGGGCTTCATTTTATTGCAGGGGGGCTGGGGGCTTCATTTTATTGCAGGGGGCCGGGGGCTTCATTTTATTGCTGGGGGCAACATTTATTTTATTTATTTATTGTGTGTGTGTGTGGGCTGTGTGTGTGTGTGAGCTGTGTTTGTGTGTGTTAGCTGTGTGTGGGGGGGGCTGTGTGTGTGTGTGGGCTGTATGTGTGTGTGCTGTGTGTGTGGGCTGTGTGTGTGTGGGCAGTGTGTGTGTGTGGACAGTGTGTGTGTGTGGGCAGTGTGTGTGTGGGTGCAGTGTGTGTGTGTGTGGGCAGTGTGTGTGTGTGTGTGTGTGGGCAGTGTGTGTGTGTGGGCAGTGTGTGTGTGTGTGTGTGGGCAGTGTGTGGGCAGTGTGTGGGCAGTGTGTGTGGGCAGTGTGTGTGTGGGCAGTGTATGTGTGTGGGCAGTGTGTGTGTGCGGGCAGTGTGTGTGTATGGGCAGTGTGTGTGTGGGTGCAGTGTGTGTGTGTGTGTGTGGGCAGTGTGTGTGTGTGGGCAGTGTGTGTGTGTGTGTGGGGGGGCAGTGTGTGTGTGTGGGCAGTGTGTGTGTGTGTGGGCAGTGTGTGGGTAGTGGGTGGGTGTGGGCAGTGTGTGAGTGTGTGTGTGGGCAGTGTGTGCGTGTGTGTGCGCAGTGTGTATGTGTGTGTGGGCAGTGTGTGTGGTCAGTGTGTTTGTGTGGGCAGTGTGTGTGTGGGCAAGGTGTGTGTGTGTGTGGGCAGTGTTTGTGTGTGTGTGGGCTGTGTGTGTATGTCTGTGGGCTGTGTACACCTGTGTTCCTGTGTCTGAGTGTGTGGATATATGTGTATATAAATATCTCTCTGTGTATTATATATGTGTGTTTGTGTGGTACAGTGCATTGCCCCATTTCTTTTAAGTATTTTTTGTTCTGGGCAGAGGCCCTGGGCTGTCAATCTGCCTAGGGACCTGCACTTGCTAGGGCCGGCCCTGGCGTCTCCAATGTTCTTGTTATCATAAGAAAACATATAAAAATAAGGCCCAGTTCAACTCAACTGTTCCTAATTGTCAGCATAATTCTTCATTATATACATAAACAGTTGTTCCAATAGTACAAATGGTATATTGCAATATATACAATGTTATAGTGCTCCCCATTAGTGGATTTATGTTTTTTTTATATATAAAATGTTGTGCATTACCTTAAATTATTTTTTTTTTCATTATAAAAGCTGTGGGGTGGGGTTGGGGGTAGAGATTGGGCGGGGCTGGGGCAGAGATTGGGTGGGGTTGGGCGGAGATTGGGTGGGGTTGGGGACGGAGAGAAAAGGGGCCTCAATTTGTCATCCTGCCTTGAGCCCTGCAATGGCTAGGGCCGGCCCTGCATCTTTCTGCCGGCTTTTTTCATAAATAAGTAGAGCGTATTGAGATACACGGCCGTGATGTTAGGCGAGCGTATTGATGCCGGCGAATGCAACATAGCTTTGATAGATATCCCCCATAGTCTTTTTACTTATTGAGAGGAATACAAAAAAACGTTGACAAGAAATCCATTATTGTCCAATACTTTGCCACAGAAACATAGGGGCATTTTTTTTTTTTAATTTTTTTTTAATTTGTTATGTTTATTGAAAACTTAGATATTTGACAATACAGATTTTTGAAAACATCAATACAGTAATGATTCATAGGGGGGTGTAACAATGACTTAGGACTGATGTCCGTATATTCAGGTATAGCTGAGTGAGTCCTTATTCAGTGTCTTTGGTATAGATAATCTGTATGGTCGCTTTTTAGGATCAAAAAGAAAAACAAAGCAATAGTACTATACAACAAATAGACAAATATTTTGGTAAACAGTATAACATTCTAGTTCTGCAAGGCTTCTTCTGCATCATGATTGGATCATGGTGTGAGAGGTCACGGTAGCACTGTGAATTCCATTTATTGTAAGGTGGGTACTCATCTAACTAATGATATCTTGTGTGGTGAATGTGTAAAAGTTAACAGTGATAGCTATCCTATCTATTTAGTGGCTATAGGGGTGTCAGTTTGGCTATTGCCATTATTTTATCTAGGGGGAGGGGTGAGTGTTCTGAGTGATAAGTGAAGTAGTTGTGGCATGTAGCGATTCCTGCCAAATTAATTTGGCATCTAGGAAGGTATTGATTTTGTTACGGCACAGATAGCCATATTGCTCTAAAGTGAATTGCTCTTCTATTTCCTCCAGCCACATTGCACTAGAGAGGACTACATGTTTTTTCCAGTGACGGGCTATCAATTTCCTCGCACTATTGAGGCCTTGTAATAAACTGAGTTTAATTATCAACAGAATTAAGTAGAGTCTGCCTTCTAAGAATAAGTAAATGCAAAACAGTTCCAGTATTAGGCAAAAGTCTCAGGATAATATTCACTTGAAATATGGTTCTTTGTGTCACTGAATTAACCACAACAGAAAGCTTAAAGGGTTAACTCTGTGACTTGCTATTTGCCCAAGCTACAGACTGTGTGTGGAAACATAAGCAGATAACACACAATAGTCTGGCAGGCAGAGAGTGAATATAACAGAAATATGCAGTAAGGTAAATTGTACTCACAGCTCCCATGCAGCACGGAAGGTACTTAACTCACAGACCGCAGTAAGATAGGAGGCAGCTGGTAGTCCTGGTCTGGTCACAGGGGAGAGGAGTTTGTTTGTACCTGGGAAACCTCAGTGCGGTGCAAAGAAGGAGAAGCTGAGGTAAGGAGGTTTGTCTGTGTGAGAGCCACGCTCTCGTCTGTAGCTGATGACGTCAGCAGGAAGCACAGTAGTTGAGAAACTGACAGGAGCAGGCAGCGTTAGTGAGAGCTGAGAATAGGTCAGACATAACAATAAGGAAATTCCTTAGGAGGTTGGTCTGCAATAATCCAGCAATGTGATGTCTGGGAGGCGGCCTTAAATAGGGGAGAATAGCCAGGCTTAAAGGAACAGCACAAGTAAGTAATCATAAGCCACAACACCTTACACAGGCTCCCCCCCAGGAAACCACAGCAAGGTTTCAGGGTCGAGGGCGATCAGGGTACCTTCGGTGGAAAAGAGACAACAGGCGGGGGGCAGTGATGTTAGGGGCAGGCTCCCAAGTATCTTCCTCATGACTGTAACCCTTCCAGTGGATTAGATAGAACAACTTGCCAGAACGAATACGTGAATCAATAATACTGTGAACTTCGTATTGAAAATCAGGCACAGTCCCATAAGCGGCATCACGGGAGGCAGCAGAGGGTGTATTGGAGGTACAGGGTTTGACCAAAGATACATGAAAGGTGGGATGCACCTTTACATTGGGAGGGAGTTGCAAGGTAACGGTGAGTGGATTTTTAATGGAAACAACAGGGTAAGGTCCAATGAAGAGTTTACCCAATTTTCTGCTGGGGTAATGTAGTTTAAGGTTCTTTGTAGATAACCATACCAACTGTCCGACCTTATATTCCGGAGGTTTCCTATGGCGGAGGTTGTAGTACTTTTGTTGAGAGGCTTGAGCGTCGAGAATATGAAGTCTCACCGAGGTGAAGATGCTGGAGATGTCATTTACAAAGTCATTAACTTGCAGACTTTGGGTGTCAACTCTAGGGAGCAGGTTGAAACGTGGATGCAGTCCATAGTTTATAAAAAAAGGAGTGTAACCAGTGGAAGTGTTGACATGATTATTGTAAGCGAATTCAGCTAGGGGTAGGTAGGAAACCCAAGAATCCTGATGTTGAGAACAGAAGCAACGTAAGTATTGTTCTATCCACTGGTTAACACGCTCAGTCTGTCCGTTTGTTTGTGGGTGAAATGAGGTGCTCAATTTCTGATCCATATGTAAAGATTGACAGAGGTGTCTCCAAAATTTGGATGTAAATTGTGTTCCCCTGTCACTCAACACAGAGGTAGGTAGACCATGAAGGCGTACAATTTCCTTAATGAATAATTCAGAGGTGACCTTAGAGGTGGGTACACCTGAAACCGGGATGAAATGTGCCATCTTTGAAAATAAGTCAGTAACTACATATATTGTAGTATGAGAATGAGATGGTGGAAGGTCAACAATAAAGTCCATTGAGAGGGATTGCCAAGGATGCTGAGGAACCGGGAGAGGTTGTAGTAAACCCATTGAGTGTTGACGGGAATGTTTAGAGGTAGCACAGATATCACATTGAGATATGTAAGTTTTCACTGAGTTGGATAAGGAAGGCCACCAATAGCTTCTGCTGATTAGATTCAGAGTTTTATCATTTCCCATATGACCGGCGAGTGGAGAGTCATGTGATAATTTAAATACATAGTATCTTAGAGATGGAGGTATATAGAGTTTGTCGTTCATGTAAAGTAGACCATCGTCTTGTTGAACTAGTAAGTTGATGGGTTTTGAAACATCTGAAGACTGTGCATTCCTAATTTGTGTTTTAAGATCATCAGTAGAGTCAGTCAGTAAACCCAAGAAGCTATGTTTAGGGATAACAGTGGAAGGGGTTCTGTTTATAGGAACCTTGGTATCCTTACGAGTGAGGGCATCAGCCTTTCCATTCCTTGCACCAGGTCTATAACAGATAGTAAATTGGAACCTGGAGAAGTATAAACTCCATCGGAGTTGTCTGGAAGAAAGGGTTCTGTTGGATTGAAGGTACTGGAGGTTTTTATGATCTGTGTAGATGATTGTAGGGAATGAAGCTCCCTCTAGCAGATGACGCCACTGATCAAAGGAGGATTTAATCGCCAAAAGTTCCTTCTCTCAGACTGGGTAGTTCAACTCGGCCGGTTGCATAATTCTTGAGAAATATGCCACAGGATGTATGGGATCCTTGAAGGATTTTCTCTGTGAAAGTATAGCGCCTATGGCGTAATCGGATGCATCTACCTCCAAGATGAACTGTTTATTGAGATCAGGAAATTGAAGAATAGGAGCCGAGGAGAACTTAGACTTCAATAAATCAAAAACGGTTTGAGTAGTCTCTGTCCAATGGAAAGTGGAAGTGAGTTTGGTCAAGTCCGATAGTGGTTTTGTAATAGCAGCAAAACCAGGGATGAACTTCTGATAAAAATTGGAAAATCCCAAAAATCGTTGAACATCCTTTTTTGAACGGGGAATAGGCCAGTCTTTTATTGCTTGAACTTTATTGTTTTCCATGCTAATACCATGAGGAGTGATATGGTAACCTAAAAATGTGATGTCTTGGGAATCGAAAATAAATTTTTCTAATTTAGCGAACAACTGATGTTGTCGCAACCGTTCTAGAACAGTAGCCACATGAATTTTATGATCATCAAGGTTTTGGGAGAAAATCAAAATGTCATCCAAATAGACAACAACATATGTATCCAAAATGTCTCTGAAGATGTCATTGATGAGGCGCTGAAATGTAGCAGGTGCATTGCACAACCCGAATGGCATTACTGTATACTCAAACAGGCCATATCTGGTCCTGAATGCAGTAAGCCATTCGTCACCTGCTCTTACTCTGACAAGATTGTATGCTCCCCTAAGATCCAACTTGGTGAAAATAGAGGAGCCACGTAGTCGTTCTATTAACTCGGGTATAAGGGGGAGTGGATACCTATTCTTGCGGGTACGTTTATTTAACTCCCTGTAATCCACAATCGGGCGGAGAGAACCATCTTTGTTTGTAACAAAAAAGATACCCGCACCGGCGGGAGAGGTACTAGGTCTTATGAAACCCTTCCTCAAATTCTCATCAATGTAAGTTTTTAGGTGTTCAAGCTCGGGTTTGGAGAGGGGGTATATATGCCCAAAGGGTATAGAGACCCCTGGTAAGAGGTCAATGGGGCAATCGTAGGCCCTGTGGGGTGGTAGAGACTCTGCTTCTTTTTTGTTAAAAACATCAGAGTACTGATTATAGTGAAGAGGCAGGGAATTGTCACATACCTGAGAATTTGGAGCGTTGAACATACAACTGACCTGACTAGGTGGGGGAGTAAAATGTAAACTAAGGTTTTCCCAATTAATTACCGGTTTGTGAATGTGTAACCAGTTTATGCCTAAGATGACATCAAACATGGGTGAATTTATAACGTCAAATGACAACTGGTCAACATAACCGGTAGGAGTGGTGATTTGAATATTAGAAGTGTGATGTGTGACAGCAAGTAAAGTACCATCAATGACTTTAACTGAGACTGGTTTCTGCTTAGTAACAAGTAGTATTTTATTTTTTCTCACGAAACCCCAGTGCATGAAATTCCCATAAGAGCCAGTGTCGATGATAGCTGTGGCTTTAATCTTGTGTTGTTCCCACTGTAAAAGAAGAGAAACAGTTATGTAAGGGTTTGTGGTACGTGGTACCATAGGATCAAGATGGAGGATAGAATCCTTACCCATTTTTTGTTTATTAAGGACTGGGCATTCCTTTACCACATGTGCAGGGGATGCACAATACATGCATAAGTTTTGGTTCTTCCTCCTAGTCTTCTCTTGAGGACTTAGGGGACCCTTGATGAACCCGATATCCATGGGTTGTGTGAGCTCCTTGCTAACGTAGGTAGGTGAGGAGAGATATTTCTTAGTTGTGCTAGTCTTTTCAGAGCGTCTTTCTCTCAGACGTCTGTCAATACTGATTGATAGACTGTACAATTCTTCAAGGGTATCAGGTATGCCTGTACGAGACAGCTTGTCCTTTACCTCCTCAGATAGTCCCAATCTGAATTGGTTTTTTAGTGAGACATGGTTCCATTGAGAATCTGTGGCTGCAATCTTAAATTGTGTGATATATGTCTCCACTGGGTACTTTAGTTGCCTTTGAGACCTGAGAGTATTCTCAGCAGAAACCTGCTTGAAGGGATCGTCATAAAGTACAGACATTTCAGAGAAAAACCCATCTAAAGAACCCAGGATAAAAGACTGCTGTTCATAGAAGGAATCAGCCCAAGCCCTGGGCTCCCCTCTAAGATAGGAGATTACTGTGAGGACTTTGACTCTATCCGTGGGATAAGTTTTTGGCTTTAGTTCAAACATTAGGTTACACAAATTCCTAAACTCCCTAAAAAGGGAGCGGTCTCCAGAGAATCTCTCAGGTGCAGAGACTAGTGGTTCAGGGTGTGAATCAGGGGAAGGAGTCTTTGAAGAGAGCACCTCCCTGAGACAAGCTTTCAGAGCTTGATTTTCCACCTGGAGTTCATGAAAGGAATTAGTTAAAATGTCAATCCTGTCAGAGAGGCTTTGTATTTGGCCAGCAACCTGAGTAGGATCCATCTTGTAAATGTACAAACTGAGGTGTAAAACAGTAGAATTAAGGCAAACAGGTAAATCAACACACACCTGTGTGATTACTTTTGGCTGGATTATTATGTAATAAACTGAGTTTAATTATCAACAGAATTAAGTAGAGTCTGCCTTCTAAGAATAAGTAAATGCAAAACAGTTTCAGTATTAGGCAAAAGTCTCAGGATAATATTCACTTGAAATATGGTTATTTGTGTCAATGAATTAACCACAACAGAAAGCTTAAAGGGTTAACTCTGTGACTTGCTATTTGCCCAAGCTACAGACTGTGTGTGGAAACATAAGCAGATAACACACAATAGTCTGGCAGGCAGAAAGTGAATATAACAGAAATATGCAGTAAGGTAAATTGTACTCACAGCTCCCATGCAGCACGGAAGGTACTTAACTCACAGACCGCAGTAAGATAGGAGGCAGCTGGTAGTCCTGGTCTGGTCACAGGGGAGAGGAGTTTGTTTGTACCTGGGAAACCTCAGTGCGGTGCAAAGAAGGAGAAGCTGAGGTAAGGAGGTTTGTCTGTGTGAGAGCCACGCTCTCATCTGTAGCTGATGACGTCAGCAGGAAGCACAGTAGTTGAGAAACTGACAGGAGCATGCAGCGTTAGTGAGAGCTGAGAATAGGTCAGACGTAACAACAAGGAAATTCCTTAGGAGGTTGGTCTGCAATAATCCAGCAATGTGATGTCTGGGAGGCGGCCTTAAATAGGGGAGAATAGCCAGGCTTAAAGGAACAGCACAAGTAAGTAATCATAAGCCACAACACCTTGCAGGCCTATTTGGAGCACTAATAACTTTAGGCAGCACGGCAGTTTGGGTAGGTCATTTAGTAGTGCGATTTTTGGGCATAATGTGAGGTCAGTGGAGATGCTTTGTCTGAAATGTTGCTCTACTGCTTTCCATAGTGGGCGGACTTTAGTACACTTCCACCACATATGTATTAAGCTACCATGCCCCCCGCAGCCTCGCCAGCACCTATCTGACGTGCTTGGGTAGATACTACTTAGTTTTGACGGGGTTAAATACCACCGTGATAGCGAGAGTGTGCCTCTCGGTATGATCCCTCCGTGGCACAGCGACTCAAACGCGGTAGGTGCTCTTAGTAGGTCGGTCTTAAATGGAGAAGTATGTACAAAATTATGTAACTGCGCATACTTCAGCCAGTTGTTGTATCTGCCGCTAGCTATATTGGTCAGTTTGTCTCTTTCTAGAAGCTTACCTGCTTCGGTGAAATTGAG
Organism: Bombina bombina; assembly: GCF_027579735.1. Taxonomy (NCBI): domain Eukaryota; kingdom Metazoa; phylum Chordata; class Amphibia; order Anura; family Bombinatoridae; genus Bombina; species Bombina bombina. The sequence continues at coordinate 157,552,524 of NC_069507.1, read as the reverse complement.
TAATGGAATAGTATAGTCCCATTCCGAGAGTCTCTGGAATCCTTTGTCAAGGCCACCCACCATTTCTACGTTTAGTACTATTGGGAAAAGGGGGGATCTACTAGTGGAGATATGTGGTCTGGTAGCTATTATATGGTCCCAATTCTTAAATAAGTGTTTGTGTATTTCTAGCTGTCTGCACTGTGGAGGTCTTAGGTCGTTCAGCACCCAACATAGTGCATGTACTATTGGTGTTCTGAGGTTGTGTGAGTTTAGTGTAACCCAAGCCTTACTTTCCTGTTTCTTATGCCAGTCCAGTATCCTTTGTAATGTCACTGCTAAACAGTACTCTTCTATCTTAGGTAGGCCTAGTCCTCCGTTAGTGGTCGGTCTATACATCGTGTCCCTGTTTACTCTGGGTTTACACCTCCCCCAGATGAACCAGTTAAGACAGTTTTGAAGTTGGGTCAGATACCATCGGGGTAAGTGCATGGGCAATGTCTGTAGGATGTACGTAATCCTGGGGAGTGTTGTCATTTTTATGGCCTGAATTCGTCCCCACCAGGATAAGGGTTTATTTGTCCATGTCTTGAGGTCTCGTAGTGTGTTTTTTAGTAAAGTATTATAATTCTTGTCAAAGAGCATCGTCTGTTTGGGGGCTAAGTGGATCCCCAGGTATTTAATTGAGTCACTTTTAAGTTTTAATGGGCATATTGTAGCTAAGGATTGGAATTGGGCGTCTGATAGGGTCACATTTAAAATTTCAGATTTTTGTTTATTGACGAGGAAATTAGAGTATCGTCCGAATCTGTCTAGTTCTGCTAATATCTCTGGGACAGTCGTTGACGGGGAAGTGACAGAAAACAATAGGTCATCAGTGTATGCCGCTATTTTGTAGGTTTGAGGGCCGAATGATAATCCTTTGATTCTTGGGTTTTTTTGAACATGAGAGGATAGAACCTCCATCATCAGAACAAAGAGGATTGGTGATAAAGGGTAACCTTGGCGCGTGCCATTGCAAATGGGAAAAGTGTCTGACAGTGTACCATTAACCTTGACTCTTGCGTTTGGGTTTGAATATAGGCTGAAAATTCTATGAATTGTTTTCGGGCCAAATCCGATGTTTTTTAGGGTCTCTAAGAGGAATTGCCAATCTGACCGATCAAATGCCTTCTCTGCGTCTATAGCCACCAGCACTGACTCTATGTTGTGGTTCTTGGCATATTCCATGAGGGTCAAGGCTCTGAGATTGTTGTCCCTAGCCTCATGGCCAGGGACAAATCCTACCTGGTCAGTATGTACGATGTCGCTAAGGACAGAGTTTAAACAGTTTGCCATAATTTTCCCTAATATCTTAATGTCAGTATTAAGCAATGAAATAGGTCAGTAGCTGCCTGGTTCTTCCTGTGGTTTGTCTGGTTTCAAAATTACGGATATGTGGGCCGCGAGCAAGTCTCTAGTGAGTTGCACACCGTCGTCTAGGGAGTTAAAGAGTTTGAGTAAGTGTGGGGCTAGTGTAGGGCCATGTGTTTTATAATACTGATTAGTTAGTCCGTCGGGTCCTGGGCTCTTACCTGTGGGGAGACCTTTGATGGCCTTCATGATCTCTGTCAAGGTTATGGGTGTTTCTAAGTCTGTCGTCTGTGTCTGCATTAATTTGTTTAGATCTGCTGCGTCTATATATGCTATCATGTTTTGTATGTGGTCTTGGTGTGAGTTTGCGGTTAGGTTATATAGCTGTTGGTAGAAGGTTCGAAAGTGGGCAGCTATGGCTTTACTGTCTATAATGTTCTCTCCTTGTTTGGTTTTAAGCTTATGAATGTGTGTGAGAGTATTTCTATCCCTTAGGGTGTTAGCAAGTATTTTGCCAGAGCGGCTCCCTTCATAAAAGTATTTTTTCCGGAGTTGTAGAGCTCTTCTTTGGGCATCAGAGTAAAGTAGAGCTCTAAGCTCTTTTCTTGTGGTGGTTAGAGCTGTTAGTATTAGTCTATCTGAGGGGGAGTGTTTATGTTGTATCTCTAGGTCGTTGAGTTTGCTCGTCAGTGTGTCGAGTAAGGTGTTGTGCTGTTTTTTAAGGTATGCTTTGTGTTTTATGCACTCGCCACGGAGCACTGCCTTGTGTGCCTCCCATATATATAGTGGATGTGTCTCCGGTATTGCATTTGTACTAAAGTACTCGGTCAGAGCAGTCGCTATTTTTTGGGCTGTTGGTGGATGGTGTAGTAAGTATGGGTCTAATCTCCATATGAAAGGGCGAATTGGAGTGTCAGGCCAGTTCAAGTTTAAGGAAACCATGGAGTGGTCTGACCATGCAGTTGGGGTAATGTCAGTATCTAACAATAAAGATAGGCTGGATTGGTCAAGAAACAGATAGTAGATTCTTGAGTACATGGACCAGGGAAAAGAGAAAAAGGAGTATCCTTGCTGTGTGGGATGTTGTACTCTCCATACGTCTATTAATGCTGACTGCTTAAGACAAGAGTATGTTGAATTGGGGGGGTGTGAGGAGTTGTTGACATTTGAAGATGTGGAGTCGAGCGTGGGGTCTAGGGTAACGTTTAAATCTCCTCCCATCACTACTGTACCTTTACGTGTCTCTCGTATCATTGACCTGAGTTTATTGTAAAATCTGCTCTTATTTGAGTTGGGGGCATACACATTGACTAAAGTGATAGGTCTATTATATAAAAGACCCACTAAGATTAGTATTCTCCCTTCTTTATCTGATGCTACATGAAGCAGCTGGAAGGGCAGTGATGTGTGTAAGAGGATGCCCACCACATATTTTTTTCTCGTGGGAGCTGAAAAAGCTTAACAGGAAGGTTTTATTTGAGAATTTGGGTTCATTTGCCCGTGGAAAGTGAGTCTCCTGTATAAATATAATAGAGCCTTTTTGTTTGGCAAACCAGTGTATGGCAACTGATCTTTTGGTGGGTGAATTTAGGCCTATGGCGTTTTGGGAGATTATTGTTAGTGGTCTAGAGGTCATGTTTGATGTTTGTGAGGGGTGTGCTATTAAGTCAGCTAGATGTTTCTTACCGCAAGAGAATGTAGCCGTTTGTAGACAGAGCTTATGGACATGGCGTACAGTGGAGGGTCTTAGAGGGTTGTAGTGCTTGCTGGAGGAGTGACCTATGAGTAGTGCTAACCGTTGTGCTGATCCGAGCCTTGCAGAAGAACTAAAAAATAACAACAGACATTGAAATATATAACAAAACATATTAAAAGTTATAACAATTTGCATCATCAACATTTGCGTGTAGGAATAAAGTGGTTATTCCCTTTCCTTGACTAAAGGGTAAGAGGGGGTAGAAGCAGCAATCTGAGATCGCTACTGTTCCCCATTTAGGGCCTGTATGAAAGTTGATTTGTGAGGGATTTCCCTTCAGTTTATAAGAGTCCTGACCTTGGGAGAGTTTGTGGAGCTGGGTAAGATATTGGGGGAGGAGGCAGAAATCTCCTGCCTCCTGGGAAGAGGAGTCTTGTAGTGTTCAAGGTCTTTGAAGTAACAAGAGTTCTTTATCAAATCGGTAGTAGCATCTTGGATATTGGTGTCAAACGACTAATCTTGGACCCTGTTTAGTGAGGGCCATGTATCAAGGAGGGTCTACAGTGGGGGTCGGTGTCCGGTGAGAAGCAGTGGGGACTATTTTGCGTTTCCTCACAACTGTAGTCCACTTTTGTCTTTGCGGTTTTGGTGGTTGAAGGTCTAGTGTTGAGTCGCTTCCACCTTGTTCCATTACGTGGGGTATTTGTTTCGGAGGGGGGATGTTTAGCTGCGCACAGAAGTCGTCAAGGTCTTCTAGATCTTTATATATGATTTCTTTGTTATCCTTGACCACTCTGATTGCAAAGGGGAAGCCCCAGCGGTATGGGATTTTGTGATCTTGTAGGTGCATGGTTAGAAATTTGACATTTCGCCGCCTGGTGAGGGTAAGCGGGCTAAGATCCGTGAAGATTTGTATTGTATCACCATCTTTGTAGATTGGCGCCTTCTTTCTTGCCGCAGTCAGCAGTTTTTCTTTATCTTTGAAGTTGTGGCATCGAAGTATTATATCTCTCGGCGATGCTTTAGGTGAGGGCTTAGGTTTTAATGCTCTGTGCACTCTGTCCAGGGAAATGTTTACATTCTCTTCGTTATCCAGGAGAAAGCCGAATAGGCCTTGCAGATACTGTTGGAGGTCGGCGGTTAGAATGTTTTCAGACACCCCTCTGATCCGTAGGTTCTGGCGCCTACCACGGTTATCTAAGTCCTCAATGTGCATCTGCATTTGTCTTATTTCTTCAGTTTGATGTTGGAGTTGCATAGAGTGTAGATTAATTGGTTCTGAAATTTCTTCTGCATGGTCCTCTAGTTGAAGCACCCTGTTTCCTAGGTCAGTGATTTATTTTTTAACATCAGAGAGTCCTTCTTTTATAAGCAGGCTGACCTGGTTCATGAAGGATGTGAAGTCTTCTTTAGTGGGTAGAAACTGCAAATCTGTTTTAGTTAAAGGAGTGTGAGGATCTAAATGTACATTATCAGTGTCCTCTTCCTGGGTGTTGTCATTAGTGTGCGGGGGGCTGGGTGACGTGTTGGCACTAGTCTCCACAGATTTGAAAAAAGAGTTAAGCTTTGTGGATGTTGCTATATTTGATTTGTCAGTTTTGTCCCCTTTAGCAGGCCATTTAGAAGCCATTTTAGTTCTTGGTAAATGGTCAAGTTTGCTAGGGGTAACTAAAGGCTTGTCTTATATGCCAGTTATAGTGCTGTTGTTCTTAAGCCTTTATGTGATTGTTAATTATAGTATAGCCCCCTCACTGTGGGAGTGGTGGAGCAGATGGTTGAGCGCTGGTACTTAAGATCTAGATGTGCCTGTTTATTTTCAAGTGTGACTTTTGTACTTCAGACCTTTATTACATTTGTTTGAGTTTGTGAGCATTATCTCCCCCTGATTAATAAAGGTGCTTACCCCACTGATCCGTTGCTCTATTTGTTGATCTGGCCTGGCGGGGTTCCGTGTGTGCAGGCCCAGCTAGATTACTTCGTTGTGCAGACTTCACATGAATCTGCCGTGTATCTGCCTCTAGAGCAGCCCGCTGTTGTTACCGCTTGGTGGATGGGTTACGTTGCACTTTGTGGAAGCAGATGGAGTGCTTACTTGCTTCCTAGGAGGGTCTCTGCTCTGTCTGCAATCTTGTTCCTCTCTGCACCTGTTGCGGCGTGTGTCCTGTCAGACCAAGATGGCGCTTCTCCCTGCAGCGTCGCGTAACAGTGATCAGCTGCAGGATCTCTGTGCACGCTTAGATTGTTAAAGTTCGGCCAGCTCAGTGTGTACAGCTGCCTAGGGCATATGTGGGCAGGTTATGGCATAGTTTGAGGTGTCGGGTGTCCTTGTATTTGAGCCCTTATGGGGAACTTTTCACGGAGCTGCACTAAGTTGTGGCCATGTTGGTTCCTGGCTCGGCTCCGCCCCCCACATAGGAGCATTTTTATCAAGTAATGAAGCAGTGGTCTAAAGACCGCTGGTCCATAATCTGTCCGCCTGCTCTGAGGCGGCGATACTTTGCATGAAAGAAAATCATATGTGTTATGCAATGTTAATAGCTATTTAAAATGAAATCTACCATTAAAATACACTCTTATATAACAACATAGTGGTTATTTTTTTAAAAAGTCACAAACTACCTTCTAAACAACTAACAAAAAAAAAAAAAGTGTGACAATCCCCTGCCCTCACCCACCTCCACTCCACTCCGCCACCAAAAAAATGCCACTCAGAGGAGCAGTGGGATGTCACTTTGCATAAAATGAAAATCATATAAGTTCTAAAACCTAAATAGCTATTTAAAATGAGAACAATTAAAATGTTTTGTTTTTTTAATTTTTAATTTTAATGTTATTATTATTATTTTTTATTATTTTAATTTTTATTGAGAATTAAATTATACAGTAACATTTACGCAGAAAATTTGTTACAATTTCATTATGAAAAAATGTTAAACATTGTATTGCATTTATATATGATATCCGGCTTTTTTTTTTTTTTTTTTTTTAAGTTGTAACTGCAGATAATCTTCAGATAAATAACAGTTGCAATTTGTAATAGACATAATAAAAAAGGAAAAAAAGGAAAGGAAAAAAAGGAAAGGAAAAAAAAGGAAAGAAAACAAAAATGTAAAAATGTTTGTTGTGCAAGACAACTACATGTATAGAATGTGAGAAGTCTCCTGGGAGGTCTTTTTGCTGGTTATGTTGTGTGAATAATTAGGTAGATAAAGAATCATACTTGGATTAACTTGTAGTGAAATAGATTTATTCATGAATATTAATATATTTTATTGCGATATGTGCAGAAGAATGCAATTGCAATGCTGGCCCGGATCAATGTAGTGAGAAAGTCCTTCATGGCGATCGGTCTCACAGCTGACCATATATCTATGTGGCACACCGTCAACTTAAGGGCCCGAGCAGTAGTTGGAGAGATGGGATGTTGTTGCAAAAATCCTTGTGGGTCAATCACATCCTCGCTGCAGCTGCTATCCTCGCAAGCTTCTGTAGAATCACTGTAGTTGCTCATCATAACTTCATCTCCAGAACATAGAAAGGTAAGTGGAGAGGCTTCCAAGACATTGTCTTCAGAGGGTGTAGAAATCACGGAGAGTTCCTCTGGATCAGGGCTAGTAAGGCCATGCTCCATTGGCTGTTGAACAAGATTGAGGATTGTAGTAATTCTCTTTTCAATCTTATTAAAATGTTCCAAAAAAAACACTTTTATCGGGTTAAGCATTATGCTGTCTTCCATATTGTTGAAGCCAAAATAAAGCAGCGCACCATTGGAGCTGCAATACAGAAGATCTCCGAGGGTTGTCGAGGGGGGGTGGTGGTAGTCCTCAGCCTCAGAAAAGTCACGGAGTTAAGCTGACACCAGCAATCATTAAAATAATTGTGTTTACTGTTTGTGAATCTTTAGTTACTATATGATCCACTGTATTCATTATAAGATGGCGCCTAGGAAAGTGATATTTAACAGATAGATGTTGATAACTAAAGCAGCACACGATATTGCGACCTATAATTGCCTTCGCCCAGAAGTTCCCCTTAAAATACTCTTATATAACAAAATAGCGATTGTTTTTTAAAAAAAAGTTACAAACTACATTCTAAACAACAAAAGAAAAAAAACATTGTGACAAATCCCTGCCCTCACCCACCTCCACTCCACTCCGCCACCAAAAAAAATTCCACTCAGAGGAGCAGTGGATATGTCACTTTGCATGAAAGAAAATCTTATGTGTTCTGCAACGTTAATAGCTATTTAAAATGAAATCTACCATTAAAATACACTCTTATATAACAACATAGTGGTTATTTTTTTTTTAAAAAGTCACAAACTACCTTCTAAAGAACTAAAAACAAAAAAAAAGAAAAGAAAGTGTGACAAACTCCTGCCCTCACCCACGCCCACTCCACTCCGCCACCAAAAAATGCCACTCAGAGGAGCAATGGGATGTCACTTTGCATAAATAAATTCATATAAGTTATTTAAAGTAAATAGCTATTAAAAATTCTAACAACCATTAAAATATACTTTTTCATGATAGCAGAGTAGTTATTTAAAAACAAAAACAAATGTCAAAAACTACCTTCTAAACAACTATAGAAAAGGAGAAAAAAAGAAACATTGTGACAAATCCATGCCCTCACCCGCCTCCACTCCACTCCGCCACCAAAAAAATGCCACTCAGAGGAGCAGTAGATATGTCACTTTGCATAAAACAAAAATCATGTGTTCTGCAATGTTAATAGCTATTTAAAATGAAATCTACCATTAAAATACACTCTTGTATAACAACAAAGTGGTTATTTTTTTTTTAAATGTCACAAACTACCTTCTAAACAACTAATAAAAAAAGAAAAAAAAGTGTGACAACCCCCTGCCCTCTCCCACCTCCACTCCACTCCGCCACCAAAAAAATGCCACTCAGAGGAGCAGTGGGATGTCACTTTGCATAAATAAATTTGTATAAGTTATTTAAAGTAAATAGCTATTAAAAATAAAAACAACCATTAAAATATACTTTTTCATGATAACAGAGTAGTTATTTAAAAAAATCAAATGTCAAAAACTACCTTCTAAACAACTATACAAAAAGAGAAAAAAGAAACATTGTGACAAATCCATGCCCTCACCCACCTCCACTCCACTCCGCCACCAAAAAAATTCCACTCAGAGGAGCAGTGGATATGTCACTTTGTTTAAAACGAAAAGCATATGTGTTCTGCAATGTTAATAGCTATTTAAAATTAAATCTACCATTAAAATACACTCTTATATAACAACATAATGTTTTTTTTTTAAAAAGTCACAAACAGAGGGGCGGAGCCAACTGCCAACTCGACAAGACGTGCTGTTGCTGAGCTCCTGAAACTAGTTCATTAAAATATCACTTTACGGCATTCTAAGAACTTTTATATCTTTATATTATGCTCTAAACATACACTAGGGCATGGTTTATATAACCTAGATCTCAGATGAAGCATATTTGATGCGGAGAGGACGAAGAGGCCTGCTAGCCAGCTGAGACCGTCACAAGGGGTACAACATTATAGTCAAAGTGCCTCTTGGTGGACCAGACAGTTTGTTGCTTAGCCGGATAGCAGAACCCCTGCAGTGCTATCAAGATGGAGGAGTTTTCTATACAACTTACTCTCTTAATTGAGGAGCTGTGTGGTAAAGCCGACAGGCAGTTTCACAGCCTGCGGTCTCTCATCATTGAACAGCGCAACCAAGATGGCGCCTCTTACCTAAACAGCCCTGACTCCAGAGAGGTAAACCCGATAGATGGCTTGATGTTGCCAACCTTGCTGATTCACGGACGAGCATTAGAGGAACAGATCGGACAGGACTTGCCTTGCATCTTATCAGAGGTAGTAAGTTGCGATTTGACGCAACCACACACTAATGACCTGTTACACTTCACGGCTGCTACTTCAGGACCTACAAGAGTTGTTACGGGCGCGACCGGGCAACACCCCCAGCTTTCTCTATCTTTCTACCTGCGATCCCAAGTGGCCCTAAGATCTAATGTCCCCAAGATGTCAGGAAACAGTATCATACAGCCAGAGAACCTGAGCCTCTATATTACATCGGTGGAAACACAGATTAGTAAGGCGGGAAGTATGGAGATCGGGAAGAAAACACAGCAACTTGCTACCCCGCACAGCTTACTAATGGCTCCGTTGACTGAAGCAGCTTTCATTTCCACAGCGCAAGCACCGGACACATATTTATCAGAGTTGGGTATACCTAATACTGTATCCTATCCCAGGCGGGCCCATAGATCTCTCAACAATATTCAGAAGGAGCTGATCTGGAGAACCACGGCCCTAATAGAGCAAGCAGACGCCGGACACTTTCTGGAGAGTGAGGAGAGAGCATTAACAGAGAGGAGCTGGGGATTTCTGGTCTCTATTGCCCCCCTGACAAGCAGCTAACACGTACTCCATCTTTCCTAGCGCATACAGTATATTGTGTCACTGTGATCGCTGGTATTGGTTAAGCGCAGCCTTATCCCTTTCTTTTTACTGTTCTCTTCCTGTTGTTCTCTTTTAATACCTACGAACACAGAGGACATATGTTTGAGATTTTCAACATCAGCTGGACGTTTTCTGTGCTGACTTTTGAATGTTCCTTAAATGTTTTATTCTTCAAGATTTGTTGGTATTTATTATTTTCATAAGGTTTCTAGTATAATAGTTTGTTTCTTTAAGCTAAACTTCAGAAATCAACCTCCAGAAATGTTCATCTTATTACTCCCTCAACTTTCTGATAGCTCTATTCGGTATATTTAAGCTCATAGGAAATCACAGCTCCCATATTCTTATAGTGAAGCTTATAGTGTACAGATCTATTTATTGCCTCAATAGCACTGCCTTTCTCTATAAATACATTAAAACGCCTAAATAGAGTAATGGTGACTCTTGTGTTATGGTCATTCTAACTCTAGATATTGCTACAGAGATATTAGATATTACTGTACTACTACTAGCTAGCGTTGTTTTGATCTTTATAACATCTGTATATAAGCCCTCAAAACCATTAGGAGCCTTAATGTAACTTCCTATATATTTTATCACCACTCTTTTATTTTATGATAGCTTGTTAAAAGTTGTATAATTAAATCTGCATGGGCTGTTGTGACTACTAAAGAATATGGCCATGATAATGTATATGGGTATATGTATATTACTAATTGCTGTTGGTTGGTTATATCCTATTCTCTCCGTCCCTCCCTTAGTATCTCAGAGGCCTGAACCACGCTAAAGAAGGGTAATTGTTCTACCCCCCACTCTTATTTACTATATATTTTGGGAGTTGGAAGTAACCCCTCCACACTATTTTTTTGAACCATTTACCTACGTCATTGCTGTTTTGTTCTTATTTACTTTTATCATTGCTTCCCAATAGCTATAGTTTAATGCTCAGTGTTTTTTTTTGTTTTTTTTTCCTCTATTGATATGCAACGCTGCTCCTCCACCAGGTTCTGGTAGCTTTAAGTTACATGTTGTATTACCTGCTCCTACTAATGCTGCCAGCTATAGCTAATTTTCCCTTGCTTAGACATGCCTCTGCTTGTTGAAATAATGTCACACTGATAATGGCTGCTTACCTCTAAAATTACACATATGGTCTAGTAGTTGTGCTCTTATATATATATGTGGCTTACGATAGCTGATTTAGCACGATTTCTCTATCTGGCGCTTACATGCCTATACTGTTTGATATTCACATCTTTAGCTGAGATTTAGTTTTATTTACCTACAGAGAGTATGTCTAACATTGTTTTTTTAGGAGTTATAATGTTGATGTTCAGCCTCTCCCCTATACCAGTCCCTCTTCCATATACTATTTTACCTATTGTCCTCATAAGGATCATAAACTGCCGTTATAGGTTATCTACAGACCCAATCTGGACTGAGATGATTAAACTAGTCTATCTTCTTGGTGCATACTATTTGTTCATGCTGAGCCTCTCTCCTCCCTTTCCCGCCGGTACTGGTTGCCTGCGGGTCATATCCCTACTCCTTTTTCCTGCATCGCCTATAGGTGGCACCCCCCTAGGAGAGGGCTCATCTTTGACATATAGGAGATTTACAGTTCAGGCCTAGAGATTAACCTCATTATGCTCCTATGTCGATATTCATAACTACTTTTTACTCTGTCTAGATATCTTTAAGAGTTTACTTGGCAGTTAAAACTAATACTCACTTAGTGTCCCGATAATAGTTAATATAAGATGACCGTCCTGACTGGCTCCGCCCTCCATCCCCCATCCGCCCCCCCCATTATATTTCGAGCAGCTCTTGCCCGCTGCATCCCCTCCCCTTTAATCAGTAAAGCTAATCCCCCCCTGGCCCTAATTGTATCAGAGTCGACGCTTGCATTTGCCTTCTATATGGTCCAGGGAGGACAATTTATGTCTTATTGTTATTACCTTTATTATAAAACTGAAGTCACACTGTACACTGCCCAAGTTTTATAACATTGCGTGTGCTATTTGGATACATTATGCCCTAACTGTAGGGTTATGTCTGTAACACTTATGTAACAATATTGTATTTGCACTTTTCTGTATATGTTTTGAGGCATACTTGTTGGCTGTATCTATTTATGACTTCAATAAAAAAAAAAAAAAAAAAAGTCACAAACTACCTTCTAAACAACTAACAAAAAAAAAAGAAAAAAAAGTGTGACAAACCCCTGCCCTCTCCCACCTCCACTCCACTCCGCCACCAAAAAAAATGCCACTCAGAGGAGCAGTGGGATGTCACTTTGTATAAATAAATTTGTATAAGTTATTTAAATAAATAGCTAATAAAAATAAAAACAACCATTAAAATATACTTTTTCATGATAACAAAGTAGTTATTTAAAAAAATCAAATGTCAAAAACTACCTTCTAAACAACTATAGAAAAAGAGAAAAAAGAAACATTGTGACAAATCCATGCCCTCACCCACCTGCACTCCACTCCGCCACCAAAAAAATTCCACTCAGAGGAGCAGTGGATATGTCACTTTTCATAAAACAAAAATCATATAAGTTTTGCAAACTAAATAGCTATTTAAAATGAGAACACCAATTAAAATATTTTTTTTAATTTTTAATTTTAATGTTATTATTATTTTTTTTATTATTTTAATTTTTATTGAGAATTAAATTATACGGTAACATTTATGCAGAAAATTTGTTACAATTTCATTATGAAAAAATGTTAAACATTGTCTTGCATTTAAATATGATATCCGGCTTTTTTTAAGGTATAACTGCAGATAATCTTCAGATATATAACAGTTGCAATTTGTAATAGACATAATAAAAAAGGGAAAAAAGGAAAGGAAAAAAAAGGAATGAAAACAAATGTGAAAAAATGTTTGTTGTGCAAGACAACTACATTTATAGAATGTGAGAAGTCTCCTGGGAGGTCTTTTTGCTGGTTATATTGTGTGAATAATTAGGTAGATAAAGAAACATACTTGGATTAACTTGTACTGCAATAGATTTATTCATGAATTTTAATATATTTTATTGCGATATGTGCCGAAGGATGCAATTGCTATGCTGGCCCGGATCAATGTAGTGAGAAAGTCCTTCATGGCGATCGGTCTCACAGCTGACCATATATCTATGTGGCACACCTTCAATTTAAGGGCCCGAGCAGTAGTTGGAGAGATGGGGTGCTGTCGCAAAAATCCTTGTGGGTCAATCACATCCTCGCTGCAGCTGCTATCCTCGCAAGCTTCTGTAGGATCACTGTAGTTGCTCATCATAACTTCATCTCCAGAACATAGAAAGGTAAGTGGAGAGGCTTCCAAGACATTGTTTTCCGAGGGTTTAGAAATCACGGAGAGTTCCTTCGGATCAGGGCTAGTAAGGCCATGCTCCGTTGGCTGTTGAACAAGATTGAGGATTGTAGTAATTCTCTTTTCAATGTTATTAAAATGCTCCAAGAAACGCACTTTTATCGGGTTAAGCATTAAACTGTCTTCCATATTGTTGAAGCAAAAATAAAGCAGCGCACCATTGGAGCTGCGATACAGAAGATCTCCGAGGGTTGTCAAGGGGGGGGGGTGGTGGTAGGCCTCAGCCTCAGAAAAGTCACGGAGTATAGCTGATACCAGCAATCATTAAAATAATCGTGTTTACTGTTTGAGAATCTTTAGTTACTATATGATCCACTGCATTCATTATCAGATGGCACCTAGGAAAGTGATATTTAACAGATAGATGTCGATAACTAAAGCAGCACATGATATTGCGACCTATAATGGCCTTCGCCTGGAAGTTCCCCCTTAAAATACTCTTATATAACAACATAGCGATTTTTTTTGAGAAAAACCTACAAACTACATTCTAAACAACAAAAGAAAAAAGAAAAAAAACATTGTGACAAATCCCTGGCCTCACCCGCCTCCACTCCACTCCGCCATCAAATAAAATCCACTCAGAGGAGCAGTGGATATGTCACTTTGAATGAAAGAAAATCCTATGTGTTCTGCAATGTTAATAGCTATTTAAAATGAAATCTACCATTAAAATACATTCTTATATAACAACATAGTGGTTATTTTTTTAAAAAGTCACAAACTACCTTCTAAACAACTATAAAAAAAGAAAAAAAAGAAACACTGTGACAAATGCATGCCCTAAACCCGCCTCCACTCCACTCCACCACCAAAAAAAAGCCACTCAGAAGGAGCAGGTGGGATGTCACTTTGCATAAATAAATTCATATGTTAATTAAAGTAAATAGCTATTAAAAATAAAAACAACCATTAAAATATACTTTTTCATGATAACAGAATAGTTATTTAAAAAACAAAAACAAATGTCAAAAACTACCTTCTAAACAACTATAGAAAAAAAGAAACATTGTGGCAAACCCCTGCCCTCAAGCGCCTCCACTCCACTCCGCCACCAAAAAAATGCCACTCAGAGGAGCAGTAGATATGTCACTTTGCATAAAATGAAAATCATATGTGTTCTGCAATGTTAATAGCTATTTAAAATGAAATCTACTATTAAAATACACTTTATATAACAACATAGAGGTTATTTTTTTTTAAATGTCACAAACTACCTTCTAAACAACTAATAAAAAAAGAAAAAATAAGTGTGACAAACTCCTGCCCTCACCCACCTCCACTCCACTCCGCCACCAAAAAAATGCCACTCAGAGGAGCAGTGGATGTCACTTTGCATAAATAAATTTGTATAAGTTATTTAAAGTAAATAGCTATTAAAAATAAAAACAACCATAAAAATATACTTTTTTCATGATAACAGGAGTAGTTATTTAAAAAAACAAATGTCAAAAACTACCTTCTAAACAACTATAGGAAAAGAGAAAAAAGAAAAATACATTGTGACAAATCCATGCCCTCACCCACCTCCACTCCACTCCACCACCAAAAAAATGGCACTCAGAGGAGCAGTGGATATGTCACTTTGCATAAAATGAAAATCATATAAATTCTGCAAACTAAATAGCTATGTAAAATGAGAACAAGAATTAAATTTTTTTTTAATTTTTAATTTTAATCTTTTTATTATTATTTTTTATTATTTTAATTTTTATTGAGAATTAAATTATACATTAACATTTATGCAGAAAATTCGTTACAATTTCATTATGAAAAAATGTTAAACATTGTATTGCATTTATATATGATATCCGGCTTTTTTTTTTTTTTTTTTTAAGTTGTAACTGCAGATAATCTTCAGATAAATAGCAGTTGAAATTTGTAATAGAGATAATAAAAAAGGAAAAAAAGGAAAGGAAAAAAAAGGAAAGAAAACAAATGTGAAAAAATGTTTGTTGTGCAACACAACTACATGTATAGAATGTGGGCAGTCTCCTGGGAGGTCTTTTTGCTGGTTATGTTGTGTGAATAATTAGGTAGATAAAGAATCATACTTGGATTAACTTGTAGTGAAATAGATTTATTCATGAATTTTAATATTTGTTATGGCGATATGTGCAGAAGAAGGCAATTGCAATGCTGGCCCGGATCAATGTAGTAAGAAAAACCCTCATGGTGATTGGTCTCACAGCTGACCATATAACTTTGTGGCACACCTTCAACTTAAGAGCCCGAGCAGTAGTTGGAGAGATGGGGTGTTGTTGCAAAAATCCTTGTGGGTCAATCACATCCTCCCTGCAGCTGCTATCCTCGCAAGCTTCTGTAGGGTCGCTGTAGTTGCTCATCATAACTTCATCTCCGGAACATAGAAAGGTAAGTGGAGAGGCTTCCAAGACATCGTTTTCCGAGGGTGTAGAAATCACGGAGAGTTCCTCCGGATCAGGGCTAGTAAGGCCATGCTCCGTTGGCTGTTGAACAAGATTGAGGATTGTAGTAATTCTCTTTTCAATCTTATTAAAATGTTCCAAGAAACACACTTTTATCGGGTTAAGCATTATGCTGTCTTCCATATTGTTGAAGCCAAAATAAAGCAGCGCACCATTGGAGCTGCGATACAGAAGATCTCCAAGGGTTGTCGAGGGGGGTGGTGGTAGGCCTCAGCCTCAGAAAAGTCACGGAGTATAGCTGACACCAGCAATCATTAAAATAATTGTGTTTAAAGTTTGAGAATCTTTAGTTACTATATGATACACTGCATTCATTATAAGATGGCGCCTAGGAAAGTGATATTTAACAGATAGATGTCGATAACTAAAGCAGCACACGATATTGCGACCTATAATGGCCTTCGCCTGGAAGTTCCCCCTTAAAATACTCTTATATTCTCTTGCTATCATTATTTGAAAAAGCTATTTAAAATGAAATCTACCATTAAAATACACTCTTATATAACAACATAGTGGGTTTTTTTTTTTTTTTTTTAAAAAGTCACAAACTACCTTCTAAACAACTAAAAAAAAAAAAAAAAAAAAAAGTGTGACAAACCCCTGCCCTCACCCACGTCCACTCAACTCCGCCACCAAAAAAATGCCACTCAGAGGATCAGTGGGATGTCACTTTGCATAAATAAATTTGCATAAGTTAAAGTAAATAGCTATTAAAAATAAAAACAACAATTAAAATATACTGTTTCATGATAGCAGAGTAGTTATTTAAAAACAAAAACAAATGTCAAAAACTACCTTCTAAACAAATATAGAAAAAAAGAAACATTGTGACAAATCCATGCCCTCACCCGCCTTCCACTCCACCACTCTGCACCAAAAAAATGCACTCAGAGGAGCAGTAGATATGTCACTTTGCATAAAACGAAATTCATACGTGTTCTGCAATGTTAATAGCTATTTAAAATGAAATCTACCATTAAAATACACTCTTGTATAACAACAAAGAGGTTATTTTTTTAAAAAGTCACAAAACAACCTTCTAAATAACTAAAAAAAAAGAAAAAATAAGTGTGGCAAACCCCTGCCCGTGTAGCAAACCCCTGCCCTCACCCACCTCCCACTCCACTCCTCCACCAAAAACAATGCCACTCAGAGGAGCAGTGGGATGTCACTTTGCATAAATAAATTTGTATAAGTTATTTAAAGTAAATAGCTATTAAAAATAAAAACAACCATTAAAATATACTTTTTTCATGATAACAGAGAAGTTATTTAAAAAAACAACAAATGTCAAAAAACTACCTTCTTAACAACTATAGAAAAAGAGAAAAAAGAAACATTGTGACAAAATCCATGCCCTCACCCACCTCCACTCCACTCCGCCACCATAAAATTCCACTCAGAGGAGCAGTGGATAAGTCACTTTTGCATAAAACAAAAATCATATAAGTTCTGCAACCTAAATAGCTATGTAAAATGAGAACAAGAATTACATTTTTTTTTAATTTTTTTAATTTTAATGTTATTATTATTTTTTTTTATATTTTAATTTTTATTGAGAATTAAATTATAACAGTAACATTTATGCCAAATATTCGTTACAATTTCATTATGAAAAAATGTTAAACACGTATTGCATTTATATATAATATCCGGCTTTTTTTTTTTTTTTAAAGGTATAACTGCAGATAATCTTCAGATATATAACAGTTGCAATTTGTAATAGACATAATAAAAAAGGGAAAGGGAAAAAAAGGAAAGAAAAGAAATGTGAAAAAATGTTTGTTGTGCAAGACAACTACATGTATAGAATGTGGGCAGTCTCCTGAGAGGTCTTTTTGCTGGTTATGTTGTGTGAATAATTAGGTAGATAAAGAATCATACTTGGATTAACTTGTAGTGCAATCAATTTATTCATGAATTTTAATATATTTTATTGCGATATGGGCCAAAAGGTGCAATTGCTATGCTGGCCCGGATCAATGTAGTTAGAAAGTCCTTCATCGGCGATCGGTCCTCACAGCTGACCATATATCTATGTGGCACACCTTCAACTTAAGGGCCCGAGCAAGTAGTTGGAGAGATGGGGGTGTTGTCCGCAAAAATCCTTGTGGGTCAATCACATCCTCGCTGCAGCTGCTATCCTCGCAAGCTTCTGTAGGGCGCTGTAGTTGCTCATCATAACTTCATCTCGGGAACATAGAAAGGTAAGTGGAGAGGCTTCCAAGACATCGTTTTCGAGGGTGTAGAAATCACGGAGAGTTCCTCCGGATCAGGGCTAGTAAGGCCATGCTCCATTGGCTGTGGAACAAGATTGAGGATTGTAGTAATTCTCTTTTCAATCTTATTAAAATGCTCCAAGAAACACACTTTTATCGGGGTAAAGCATTATGCTGTCTTCCATATTGTTGAAGCCAAAATAAAGCAGCGCACCATTGGAGCTGTGATACAGAAGATCTCCGAGGGTTGTCCGAGGGGGGGGTGGTGGTAGGCCTCAGCCTCAGAAAGTCACGAAGTATAGCTGACACCAGCAATCATTAAAATAATCGTGTTTACTGTTTGAGAATCTTTAGTTACTATATGATCCACTGCGTTCATTATCAGATGGCGCCTAGGAAAGTGATATTTAACAGATAGATGTCGTATAACTAAGCAGCACACGATATTGCGACCTATAATGGCCTTCGCCCGGAAGTCCCCCTTAAAATACTCTTATATAACAAGACATAGCGTTTTTTTTTTTTTTTAGAAAATCTACAAACTACATTCTAAACAACAAATGAAAAAGAAAAAAAACATTGTGACAATCCCTGCCCTCACCCGCCTCCACTCCACTCCGCCATCAAATAAAATCCACTCAGAGGAGCAGTGGATATGTCACTTTGAATGAAAGAAAATCCTATGTGTTCTGCAATGTTAATAGCTATTTAAATGAAATCTACCATTAAAAGACACTCTTATATAACAACATAGTGGTTATATATATTTTTCTCTTGTTAAGTGTATCCAGTCCACGGATCTTCCATTACTTATGGGATATTAACTCCTCCCCAACAGGAAGTGCAAGAGGATTCACCAAGCAGAGCTGCTATATAGCTCCTCCCCTAACTGCCATTCCCAGTCATTCTCTTGCACCCAACGAATAGATAGGATGTGTGAGAGGGTCTGTGGTGATTATACTTAGTTTCATACCTTCAATCAAAAGTTTGTTATTTTATAATAGCACCGGAGTGTGTTATTCCCTTCTCTGGTAGAATTTGAAGAAGAATCTACCCTGAGTTTTTCTATGATTTTAGCCGGAGTAGTTAAGATCATATTGCTGTTTCTCGGCCATCTGAGGAGAGGTAAACTTCAGATCAGGGGACAGCGGGCAGATTAATCTGCAAAGAGGTATGTAGCAGCTTATTATTTTCTGACAATGGAATTGATGAGAAAATTCTGCCATACCGATATAATGTAAACTCAGCCTTAAATGCAGTAGCAGCAACTGGTATCAGGCTGTCATGTATGTATATTTTACACTTCAGTATTCTGGGGAATGGCACTTCACTGGAATTATACTGTATGCATAAAAACTTTAGCCTAATTGCAGGGACTAGCAACAGGCTTTTTAATAACACTCAATTTATTAATGTTAAACGTTTTTTGCTGGCATGTAAAATCGTTTAATTTTCTGAGGTACTGGGTGAAAAAATGTTTTGGGCACTATTTTTTTCCACTTGGCAGTCGTTTTATTTAATTTATGACAGTTTACTGATCTCTCTCACTGTTATGTGTGAGGGGGAGGGACCTTTTTTTGGTGCTTTTGCTACGCATCAAAAAATTCAGTCAGAAGTTTATTGTCTTCCCTGCATGATCCGGTTCATCTCTACAGAACTCAGGGGTCTTCAAAACTTGTTTTGAGGGAGGTAATCACTCACAGCAGAGCTGTGAGATTGTAGTTGACTGTGATAAAAAAAAAAAGTTTATTTCTGTATTTTTTTTTTTTTTTTCTGCTATCAGGTTTAGTTATCCTTTGCTAATGGGAGCAATCCTTTGCTAAAATTGTGTTTTTTACAAAGATTTGATGCTATAACTTTCAGTTTATTAATTTTCAACTGTCATAACTTTTTCTGTGCTTCTTATAGGCACTGTACGTTTTCATATTATAGTAAAATTACTTGAAAAGTATTTCCAAGTTGCTAGTTTATTTGCTAGTGTGTTAACATGTCTGATTCAGAGGAAGTTATCTGTGCTATATGTGCTAAAGCCAAAGTGGAGCCCCAATAGAAATTTATGTACTAACTGTTTTGATGCTACTTTAAATAAAAGTCAATCTGTACAAATTGAACATATTTCACCAAAACAACGAGGGGGAGAGTTATGCCGACTAACTCGCCTCACGTGTCAGTACCTGCATCTCCCGCTCGGGAGGTGCGTGATATTGTTAGCGCCGAGTACATCTGGGCGGCCATTACAAATCACAATTACAGGATATGGCTACTGTTATGACTGAAAGTTTTGGCTAAATTACCAGAACTAAGAGGTAAGCGGTGATCACTCTGGGGTGAGAACAGAGTGCGCTGATAATATTAGGGCCATGTCAGACACTGCGTCACAATTTGCAGAACATGAGGACGGAGAGCTTCATTCTGCGGGTGACGGTTCTGATCCAAACAAACTGGATTCAGATATTTCAAATTTTAAATTTAAGCTGGAAAACCTCCGTGTATTACTAGGGGAAGGTGTTAGCGTTAGTGTTAGAAGGAATAACACACTCCGGTGCTATTATAAAATAACAAACTTTTGATTGAAGGTATGAAACTAAGTATAATCACCACAGTCCTCTCACACATCCTATCTATTCGTTGGGTGCAAGAGAATGACTGGTAATGGCAGTGTAGGGGAGGAGCTATATAGCAGCTCTGCTTGGTGAATCCTCTTGCACTTCCTGTTGGGGAGGAGTTAATATCCCATAAGTAATGGATGATCCGTGGACTGGATACACTACAAGAGAAATAAATTTATCAGGTAAGCTTAAATTATGTTTTTTTTTAAACTTCACAAACTACCCTCTAAACAACTAAAAAAAAAAGAAAAAAAAGTGTGGACAAACTCCTGCCCTCACCCACATCCACTCCACTCCGCCACCAAAAAAATGCCACTCAAAGGATCAGTGGGATGTTACTTTCCCATAAATAAAATTCATATAAGTTATTTAAAGTAAATAGCTATTAAAAATAAAAACAACCATTAAAATATACTTTTTCATGATAGCAGAGTGTGTTATTTAAAAACAAAAACAAATGTCAAAAACTACCTTCTAAACAACTATAGAAAAAGAGAAAAAAAGAAACATTGTGACAAATCCATGCCCTTCACCCGCCTCCACTCCACTCCACCACCAAAAAAAATGCCACTCAGAGGAGCAGTAGATATGTCACTTTGCATAAAACGAAAATCATATGTGTTCGGCAATGTTTAATAGCTATTTAAAATGAAATCTACCATTAAAATACACTCTTATATAACAACATAGTGGTTTTTTTTTTTTAAAAAGTCACAAACTACCTTCTAATAACTAAAAAAGATGAAAAAATAAGTGTGACAAACCCCAGCCCTCACCCACCCTCCACTCCACTCCCGCCACCAAAAAAATGCCACTCAGAGGAAGCAGTGGGATGTCACTTTGCATAAATAAATTTGTATAAGTTATTTTAAAGTAATAGCTATTAAAAATAAAACAACCATTAAAATATACGTTTTCATGATAACAGAGTATTTATTTAAAAACAAAAACAAATAAAGTGATATTTAACAGATAGATGTCGATAACTAAAGCAGCACACGATATTGCGAACTATAATGGCCTTCGCCCAGAAGTTCCCCCTTAAATACTCTTATATAACAACATAGCGATTGTTTTTTTAAAAAAAGTTACAAACTACATTCTAAACAACAAAAGAAAAAAGAAAAAAAAACATTGTGACAAATCCCTGCCCTCACCCGCTTCAACTCCACTCCACTCCGCCACCACAAAAAATATCCACTCGGAGGAGCAGTGGATATGTCACTTTGCATGAAATAAAATCCTATATGGTTCTGCAATGTTAATAGCTATTTAAAATGAAATCTACCATTAAAATACACTCTTATATAACAACCTAGTGTTTTTTTTTTTTTTTAAAAACTACCTTCTAAACAACTAAAAAAAAAAGTAAAAAACAGTGTGACAAACCCCCCTGCCCTCACCCACAACCACTCCACTCCGCCACCAAAAAAATGCCACTCAGAGGAATCAGTGGGATGTTACTTTGCATAAATAAATTCATATAAGATATTTAAAGTAAATAGCTATTAAAAATAAAAACAACCATTAAATATACTTTTTCATGATAGCAGAGTAGTTATTTAAAAAAAAAAAAAAATGTCAAAAACTACCTTCCAAACAACTATAGAAAAAGATAAAAAAAACTAAATTTATGCTTACCTGATAAATTTATTTCTCTTGTGGTGTATCCAGTCCACGGATCATCCATTACTTGTGGGATATTCTCCTTCCCAACTCAGGAAGCTGCAAGAGGATCACCCACAGCAGAGCTGTCTATATAGCTCCTCCTCTAACTGCCACTACCAGTCATTCGATCAAAGACAAGTAAGAGAAAGGAGAAGTACCCTAGGGTGCAGTGATGACTGTAGTTTAAAAATTAAAACACACCTGCCTTAAATGACAAGGCGGGCCGTGGACTGGATCACCACAAGAGAAATAAATTTATCAGGTAAGCATAAATTTTTGTTTTCCTCTTGTAAGGTGTATCCAGTCCCACGGATCATCCATTACTTGTGGGATACCAATACCAAAGCTATAGGACACGGATGAAGGGAGGGGGACAAGGCAGGTGCTTAAAACGGAAGGCACCACTGGCCTGCAAAACCTTTCTCCCAAAATAGCCTCAAAGAAGCAAAAGTATCAAATTTATAGAATTTTGAAAAAGTATGAAGCGAAGACCAAGTCGCCGCCTTACAAATCTGTTCAACAGAAAGCCTCATTCTTAAAAGCCCATGTAGAAGCTACCGCTCCAGTAGAATGAGCTGTAATCCTTTCAGGAGGCCTGCTGGCCAGGCAGTCTCATAAGCTAAGCGTATTATACTCCTTAGCCAAAAAGAAAGAGAAGTTTCCGAAGCCTTTTGGCCTCTCCTCTGTCCAGAGTAGACAACAAACAATGCAGATGTTTGATGAAAATTTTTAGTAGCTTGTAAATAAAACTTTAAAGCACGAACCCACGTCAAGATTGTGTAAAAGACGTTCCTTCTTTGAAGAAGGATTAGGACACAGTGACGGTTACAACAATCTCCTGATTGATATTTTTATTAGATACCACCTTAGGTAGAAAACCAGGTTTGGTACGTAACACTACCTTATCGGAATGAAAAATGAGATAAGGAGAATCACATTGTAAAGCAGATAACTCCGAAACTCTTCGAGCCGAGGAGATAGCTACTAAAAAACAAAACTTTCCAAGATAAGAGCTTAATATCTATGGAATGCAAAGGTTCAAACGGAAACCCCTTGAAGAACCTTAAGAACTAAATTTAACTCCAAGGCGGAGCAACAGGTTTAAACACAGGCTTAATTCTGACTTAAGCCTGACAAAATGCCTGCATGTCTGGAACCTCAGCCAGACGTTTGTGCAAAAGAATAGACAGAGCAGAAATCTGTCCCTTTAAAGAACTTGCTGACAAACCCTTCTCCAATCCATCTTGGAGAAAAGATAATATCCTAGGAATCCTAACCTTACTCCATGGAGTAACCCTTGGATTCACACCAATGTAGACTATTTACACCATATCTTTTTTTTTTTTTTTTTTTAATAAATTTTTTTATTCATTAATAATAAACAAGTTACAGAGGCATAAAAAGAACAGATCTTGCTAAAACATCCAGAAAGCTATCTAGTATATGTTGTTCTCCTAAACATTGACATATCAATATGATTTAATCAACCGTTAATAATCTTCATTGTCTTACTCGATATTATGTTGCATTTTCACTCTGATCTAGTGTTGCCATCTTCATTTTGACTAGGTATTTTTTTTAGTCGGGTTATCTTATTATCTTATCTTCTCACTATATACATCATTCTACGAATCCACACTTAACAACACAAACATAAGGGAGAAGAGGAAAAGAAAGGGAAAAAAAAAAAAAAAATCAGAACCCTAAGGACCCCTTCACCATATCTGCTGAAAATGTGCAATCCATCACCAAGTGTTAAAGATCTTCTAATCTTTCCCCATTCTCCCCTCAATCTCGAAGCCAATTTTATTTCAGTCTGGCAAAAGGCTTTATAATTTGATTTTGTACTGAAATTTCCAGGGTTATAATATATGGTTTCCATTTCCCCAGGAAGCCCTCTAGCCTATTTAGAACATCGATTTTAAACATCTTGTTGGTTCAACAAATAGTTGTTTTATTAATCTATTTTTTAATTGTGGAATGGTAGGGGTATTCTTAACTGTCCAAATATCCAAAATACATTTACGAGCCTGTAGATGATCATTGTTAACAACAATTGATTTTCGGTTTTCGCTCTATCCCATCTTAAAAAACATATTTGAGGGATACCTAATTCAATATCGATTTTAAAATTTTTGTTTGATCCAGTATCGGACTGTTTGCCAAAAAGGATATATCTTAGGGACAACTTAAAAAAATGATGCATAAAATTTGCATTCCTCCCAACCACATTTTATACAAACATTCATACTATTTGGGTTCCATTTTGATAGCCTACGCGGCGTTATATAATCCCGATGTAGCATTTTTGCCTGTGATTCTCTAAGAACCACAGACAGGGTTGCCTCTCCCTCACTATTTGCAAGCTGGTCCATAGATCCAATTTTTGTCCAAGATCCTCCCTAATATCCCGTTCCCACATCTACCCTGTATATTATCCATAACTCTCGATCTTCCCTTTGTTCATTGTTTGATATATTCCTGATAGCGAGAATGAGCCACTTAAGAATTTCTTTTGGGGGAAGATCAAAAAAGGCAGAATCCCAAAATAGGGTGTTTCCCTCTATCACTATATGATACTTAGTGTCGGGCTTGCAGAAAGGCAAAAAATTGCGTATTTGGGATATCAAACTTGTTTTGTAACATCTGAAATGAGTATATCTTTTTACTTAAAGGATCCACCATATCTCCTAAGGTTTTTAACCTTTCGCATCCCATAGTCTAAACACCCCAGTATCTATTCCTGCTGGGAAATAAATATTATTTAAAATGGGATAGATCTTGGCGATATAACAGGGCCCTTTACGAAATTTTGAATTGAATGCCAGGCTCGGAGAGCGTCCCCATAAAGTATATCGCGATTGAATTTGTTTTAGGATATCTTTATAAGAAATAAAGGGTAGAACCGAGAGATTCCATTCTCCAGTACTGCTTTTTCCCAAGGTCTCTTCACCAAAGTGATATGTGTTTAATTGCCATATCTAATACTATTCGTGCCAGAGCAGCCCAATTATAAAATTAAAGCTCGGGTAGTCCAAAGCCCCCCCTTGCATAACTGGCGTGTAATTTCCAAAGAGCATTCGAGACTTCTTTCCCTTTCCAAAGAAACATTCCTATTGCTCGATTTAGCCTCTTTAAATCGCTTTTTGTTATAGACAGGGATGCATTAGCAAAGGGTATAAGATTTTGGGGAGCACCACCATTTTTATCAATGCTATCCTGCCTGCTAATGTAAGGGGAAGATTTTTCAAATGTACTAAGAGCGAGATGACTTCCGAACAATGCTCCATAATATTTAATTCATATATTAGATTAGGGTACTTGGTATTTTTATACCCTAAATACGTAAGCGACGAGTCAACTCCTTAAAGGGGTAATGAAAGTTATTCTTTTTGATTTTATGCAACCATAAAATCTCTGACTTACCCGTATTAATTTTATAACCCGAGTAAGACCCCGAAATCTGATATAAATGTAATATTTTAAGAGATATGCAAGTTTGGGTTTTCGACAAATAACAGCATATCATCTGCATATAATGCCAAGGTGAACAACCTCTCCCTTCTATGTTACAAGGGGATCATATTACCCCACCCCTTATCAGGTAAAAGGATTCCGATCAATGGCAGGTTCTCCTGCAATTCTAAATATGTTATATATGTTAGTAAGTGCCCATGTGGCCTAGCATATGTAGGAGAGACCACACAGACTGTCCGTGATAGGATACGCCAGCATAAAGCAGCCATAGGCAAGGATGATGAGGATGCACCTGTGGCCCATCATTTCACCCGATTGGCACACAACAAGAGCCAATTAAGGTTTCAAGTGATTGATGGGGTCTCCCCCTTACGGAGGGGAGGTGACAGACAGAAAATTACTATTCCGCAAGGAGGCATTATGGATTAAAAAATTGGATACCATGGGTCCCTAGAGGTCTTAATAGAGACATTTCCTGGGGAAATTTTATCTGAGCTTTTCGATAGTTCTTAATTGGCGAATTTCCTTCTCTGAATATGTCCTCTCTAAAAGATGAAAAGACTGAAGAGGTAGGAAAGGGTATGAAGAATTGTGATACTTTGGACATGAAAATCCAACAATATACATGGTATAGAGCCATGATAAAGGTTCAAAACAAATTATAACTTGTGGACACTTAGATCCAATAACGGTAGTCCTGCGATATCTACGTAGGATGTATGGGATCTAGTTCCTTTGGATAGAATTAACCATCTATCCTATAAATACGTTTGAAGCAGAATCGATGACATAAGGGCAGTTCCTTCTGTAGGACTCATTTGTTATAGAAATTAGAACTGCGAGAAACAACATAGAATAGGGTAGGAAAGGGCTCTTTGAGACCCTTGGGATATGCTTTGTCTGAGCCGATTAATTGATTCTTTGGACAGAGAGATGCAATAATGTACATGTCCGGATATACACTAACTCTAGTAGTTTCTTTTACATGATTCATTTGTTAGAAATATCATATTTGTGAGAATCAGCATAGAATAGGGTCAGAAAGAGGGCCTTTGAGACATGCGTTGCCTTAAATCGACTGCATATAGTCCTCCCTAATTTTTTACACAATAGGATATCCCGTAGCGGGACCCCCGGTATTGAACAAATTACACTCAATATGAAATATTAACTTACACTGATTAAACACGTCTGTGCGCGGAATATTGATGAGAGGAATGTTTCGTTTAAGGTACGTTGATTGATGGCAGATACAGAGCTATAATTGAAATTTGCCGCGGAGGCCTATATATATACATTTATAATTCCCTGAACAGAGGAAAGTACAGCAGTTGGATCTCGAAGGTGTCATATATTGACATATTCTCACTGGGGAGTTATGTGGAGCCTATTTAGTACCTGCTCGGGCAGCGATCACCAGCTATTCGTGAGTCTTAGATCATTCGTTTTCTATCTCAGCAATGCTTTCACAAACACGAGTGTAGAATGTGACGTTAGAGTGGGGGTGTGTATGCGAGTAGCCAATGAGATTACTATTGATTCTATTTAAGTCACACCTCCACCCCATTACCTGTAAATTCCTTGAGAAAGGGGCGGAGTCCCGAAACGCGCGTCGGAACGAGGAGACGCCACCACAGCTACCTGGATATCGTGCTATCCTAAGCCACAGAAATTGCGAGGTGATGGACTAGATACCCATACGGGGGCCCATAGAAACCACACTGAAGACAGAGAGTCTCACGGCACTATCGACATATGCACATATACGCTGAAGGAGGGTAACACCACTGTTCAAGCATTTGCTTTGTTTACAACACATTCACAACACATTAATGGTCACGAACTGCCCCACGAGGGTATGAGATACTCGCAGTTTTGGTGAAAAGGAAAATGTGGAGGTGTGATATATTCTCTGCTATAAAGGGACAGTGCACAATACCGTGAGTGAAGTGTGAAAAGGGTGTGTGTTTGGGCCGTTAGTACGTTCACAGCTCCCCGCAACATAATGTATGGCCAGTAGCACGTCAGGTTAAAGGGACATCTGAACCAAAAGATTTCAACAATTACAAGATTTGTCACTATAGCCGTTACCAGCATTCACTATGATGGATTACAAATACCATAATATATCATGTCTCCTGTGACCACCTTTATACAGTGGCAAGTAGACAAATTGCTGATGGTTTCAAACAGATACATATTGTTACAGCCTGAAGGCTTTTATAACGAATGAGACATTCTTGTTTTGGGAGTTGCCACAATTAATACGAGACACTCTTGGTTAATATAATACTACAGAGTTGAAGATTGAGTGGACACTCGCAATGGTTCTTGATCCTTTGAGGTCCTGAGTGGGTGGTGTCGTAATATTCACTCTCTGGGGACAGCCCTGGGAGTGACATTGCATTTATTTTTCTGATGATTGTTTTTGCTTTGATGTTTTTCTTTATTTTGCGTGAGGGTTAGATACGAATGTGTTTGGTGGATGGGGTATGTGTTGATTTGAGTGAACTTACACTTGATGTTTCCTTGATACTCATGATTGCTTTTTGTGAAAGATCAATTTTGATCATATCTTTTGTTGAAGAATAAAACTTTTTGACTCTAAGACTCAGTGGCTGGGATTTTTGAAATTTGAACCTCTCCCTTAATGTTCATACCCGGAAAGCTAGCTCGCAGTTTTATAGCCAAGGGTTCTAAGGCCAGATTAAAAAGAAGAGGCGAGAGCGGGCATCCCTGCCTTGTTCCTCTTTGAAGATATACTGTAGGAGAAAAAACCCCATTCACAAAAATATTGAGCCATCGGGTTATGATAAACATTACGAATTGATGCTAGAAAATTGCCTACTATTCCCATAATTCTGCAATGCAGAGAATAGGTAATCCCACTCGACCCTGTCAAAAGCCTTCTCTGCGTCCAGAGACAGCAGGAAGGCCTCCGACAGGGCCCCATTCCCTCTCTCCCTTGAGCGTAGCCAAAAATGTGAGATTGCATTGTAGTACTCTCCTTAAGATTTGTCACTGGAGGTCCTACCCTTCATAAAACCAGTTTGGTCAGTGTGTACCAGGGTAGGTAATATCATCTTTAACCGCTCCGCAGTACCTTCATAAATATTTTATAATCGGAGTCAGTAATGATATAGGTCTTAAGACCCTGGTAGTACTGATCCTTCCCTACCTTTGGGATTAAAGAGATAAATGCATTAGTAAAGTTTTGTTCTGGATGATTCCCTTCATTGAAAGATCTTGATATAACCTAGCAAGGACCGACGATATCTGATCCTTCAATAATTTATAAAATTCAATGGGAAGTCCGTCCGGTCCCGCCGCTTTACTATTTGCTAGTGTTTTGATAGTCCTTTTCAATTTCTTCCTTCAAAATAGGCTTATTTATAAATTTCTAATTGCTCCTGTGTAATTTGAGGTAATGTTATCGAGGCCCAAAAATCTTGGAGAGAGGGAACTGGTGAGACCCCCTGCCTAGCATACAACTCCGTGTAGTACTCTGCAAAAGCAGAGGCGATAGATCTCCGGAGTTTTAAATGTAACATTTTTATGTCTAATGGCCGCTATATTTTTTCTGGTGTCCGATTTTTGGTAAGGGGATGCCAGGAGTTTTCCTGATCTATTTCCAAATCTATAATAAAGGCTATCTCTTTTTCATAATGTAATTACTGCTTGCTGTTTAAGATAAGCATCTAGTTCTTCCTTGCTCGCAATGATATAATTCTCTAGTAACTAGCTGTAGAACTTCTACAGTAGGCCTGATAATCGGCCATGACTTCTCCTGAAGTTGTTGAAGTTTCAGCCTTGCCTTTTTTGCGTATATTAGCGTCATAAGCCAATATATTGCCAGCCAATACAGCTTTAGCTGCCCCCCAGAAAACTCCCATACTTTCAAGATGGGCCATATTATCCGTGTAGTAGTCATTCCATGATTGTATCAAAAAAAAATTGAAATTTTCAGACGTATATAAATATTATGGAGACCTTAATGTGTTCATATTACTATACTGATAACCATCCTGTAAAGATATTTCTATTGGTGCATGATCAGAAATTAGTACATTATGTATTTTTTCCTTAGCTACCTTAGAGACCAAGGAGGTTCGAAACCAAAAATAGATCAATCCTTGAGAGAACTGGGGCTGCTCTAGCGGCACACGTATAGTCCTTACTATTCGGATTGCGAAGTCTCCAAATATCCACTAATTGGAGCAACGTCCTTGAAATTTTTTAAAAATTCTCCTCCTCGAATTTCCCTTTATTTTTAAGAGTGGACTTTTGTACGTGCCCTGGCATTCGATATCTATCGCACACCCGGATTAGGGCCAGATTAAAATCACCCCCCATTATTAGTCCTGGCCTTGAAACGGCGCTAAGGTTTGGAGGAGATTTGTCCAGAATCCCATATCTTTCTTATTAGGTGCATAAATGTTACACAATACCCATATCTTCCCCTTCGACTTTATCTGTAATATCACATACCTACCTTCTGCATCTTTGATCATTTTAACAATCTCAATTTGTAGTCGCTTACCAAAAAGAATTGCAATACCTCTACTGGCTTTTGTATAAGAAACATAAATTGTGGATCCAACCCAATCCTTACATAATTTATCGTGTTCCTTATCCGATAAATGCGTCTCCTGCAAGAACGCTATATTCTGTCTTTAAGCCGCCGTAGATGAGCTAGTATCATTTGTCTTTTTATAGGAGAGTTAATACCCCCCACATTCCATGAGACAAACTTAAGGGTCATCCTTTATAAAAAATGTACCATATATATACCTTGAAAAAGAAGAGAGGGGGGAAGAAGACGAGAAAGAGAAGAAAGAAAAGAAGAGGAAAGGGAAAAAAAAAAAAAAAAAAAAAGAGGCAGGTAATCTTGTCTATAGAAGCATAATTCTGACTAATCACCGTGCAGACAAAAAGTGTCAAAAAGTGAAAGAAGGGACAGAGAGAAGTCCTTGAAGTGATGTGAAAAACCACTCTGAAAGAATTACATTCCAGATGTAATAGTTTAAAATAGTAAAGTGATAAATATTCAACCTATATCGTCATGTTAAAGTGCAAAAGTGAGAGTGAGGAAGGGGAGAGAAAAAAAAGAAAAAAAAAGAAATGACAAACCATAAATGTGAAAAGGCTGTCCATAAATATTATAGACGTGCGTGAAGAGCACGGTTGTTACTAAAACACCATGCAGATAGAAAGTGCAAAGATATGTGGTAAGAAGGACAAAAGAAAGTCCTTTAGATACCCATGCGCTTCCATTAGTGTTGAAAAATCCAAGTGATAAAGTAACACTCCTTATATAACAGTGCAATATAAAAGAGTGGTAAACACTCAGCCCGCATCTCGAGCAAAGGTTGCGTAAAGTGAAGACGAAAAAAAAAAAAAAAAGACGCAGATCAAACATTAAATTTTCTTTTCCTCTGTTGTGTTTCATTTCTACCAACAGAAACTAAGTTATCTAACCAAGATACCCTAGCAAAGATAACCCAACATAGCCAGGTAGGGCCAATTGCCCCAATTTCCAATTTAAATACAATCATAAATTCAAAACATTGCAAACTTAGTATATAAACAAAAGAAAAATTAAAAAAAAAAATATTTTTCTACAAGGTGGTCTTTGAGCTCCTATCTAAGAATTCCTTAGCCTCCTGAGGAGACTCAAAAAAACCTTGGCCCTTCAGGTGTTAGTATTTTTAATTTGGCAGGGTATAGCAGGAAAGCTTTTATACCTTCCCTTATTCAGAGTAGTGCATAATGGAGAGAACTCTTTTCGTTTTCTTGATAACTCCATTGAATAATCCTGGAACATCAAAATCTTAGAGCCCCTCAAATATAAGAGGGGAGTTCTTTCTATATGCTTGTAGAATAGCCACTTTTGTTTGAAAATTTAATATTTTCACCATGATCTATCTAGGCTGTGTGCGTGTATTCCCTTCTTGATAATCTGGGCCAATCCTATGGGCCCACTCTACACTACCTTTAAGAATACCTGCGGGCATTTTTAAAAGATTTGCGAGAGTGTTTTCAACAAAATATATCAACTCTAATGGCTTAATAGATTCGGGGACCCCAATTAGGCGAATATTATTTCGCCTTGACCTGTTCTCAAGGTCTTCAAGGCGTAAGTGGAGAATTTGATTCTGTTTTATAAGGTTTTCTATTGCATTAGCTTGGTGTGAAGAGGTGTCTTCAAGATCTGACACTCTTCCTTCCAATTCTGTGAACCTGCTAGAATCTGTTTAATCTCACCAGAAATAGCATCTAAACCTTTTTGTAGATTCTCCATTTTAGGAAGAAATAGTGAGCTTATCTGTTCCACAATCTGATGCATATCTTTGTTACTAGGGGTGCTTTCTATTTGATTCATTTAATACCTCAGGGGAACCTTTTTGTCTTCTCTCATTTTGCTTATATTTAGTGTTGTCATCTTGTTGGCCCCCCAGGAATTTATCCATACAATATATCTAAAATATGTTTTTCTTGACTGATCTTAATTCTCTCTTACTTTAACACCCTTCTAAAACTCACTCTCTTGCTCCCTATTCCCCTATACCTTCATAAGTGTCAGGGCCCCCTTTACCCTAGAGAGGGGGAAGAGAAACAAGGGAAGAATGCACCGTGGACTCTCAATTAGATATTAAACAGTCTAAAAACCTTTTCCAGTGTTTATAGTCCACAATCAGAAAAGTTCTTGTTCTGTCCTTCTTTCTTTCCTTTCTCTTTCTTTCTCTTTCCCTCTTCCTCTTCCCTTTACTTCTCTCACTTCTCTTGACTTATTTCTTATTCCCCCCTTCCAGGATGGGGCAATAATGTCAATACCAGGCTGTATAGTATATTTGTTACCTTCTTTTGTTTGTGTCAGGCTCAAGCAAAGTCCACTGCATCACCCTGTAAATACGGCTCTCTCCGTCCACAGGTTCCGCAGGGCGGCCCACCCGGTGCCTCCATCCGGCTCCTACCACCAACGGCCTCTCGGCCGCCACTCACCCGTCTGCTGCCTTGTCTCGCTGCCGGCGCCGCCAAGCAACCTCTCACAACCAGGCGGAGAGGCACAAACGCCACCAGTCAGCAGCTCCGGTAACCCGGAAGTCGACGGTCCCTGCTCCAAACACCACCAAACAGCCACCGGGGATCGCGGAAACAAGCCCCCAAAGACACATCGGAGTCCCGCAGTCCAAGCGGTATGTGTGCTACTTTCCGTCAGCTGTACTCTGCCGTATAAGGGGCTTCCCTGCTTAGCCTCCTCCGCACTTATCTCTGCAGCACAGGTCTCACCCGTAGCTTCCTCAGCTCAGCTTTTCCTCAGTGTCAGCAATGCCTCTCAGCCGATATTAGTTTCCGTGGATCTCCCCACAGGTAGTGTTAATTTTTCCGCTGTAGAAGTCTGCAGAAAGATGGGGGAACTTCACCTCTCTCCGATATGACTCTGCCGTTTATAATCCTAGCCGCGCCAGTCACACTTGCAGCTTTACATGCGGCTCCCTTGTAACTTGTAGCTTTAGGTGTTCCAATTTTGTTTGTAGTTCTTTTCCTTTAGAGCGGTCCGCTTCCACGCTTAGCCTGCGTGTTTGACTTTCAGTGAGGGAGGTTCTTTCTCTCCCCTTCTCCTGTGGTGTATATAGCCCAGACACTCGTCCCCGTCAAGGGCTTATCCCACTTGGGCAGGCTGTTGATACGTATCCTAGGGGGTATGGACACGAAGCCACACAGAGCACACAACTCGCCCTGCTAGCTCTAGGCCCGCCCACCGGAAGTCCTCTTACACCATATCTTATGATAGATTTTCCTGGTGACAGGCTTTCCGCGCCTGTATTAAGGTATCAATGACCGACTCGGAGAAAAACACGCTTTGATAAAATCAAGCGTTCAATCTCCAAGCAGTCTGCCGCAGAGAAATTAGATTTGGATGGTTGAAAGGACCCTGTAGTAGAAGGTCCTGCCTCAGAGGCAGAATCCATGGTGGAAAGGATGACATGTCCACCAGATCTGCATACCAAGTCCTGCGTGGCCACGCAGGTGCTATCGAAATCACCAATGCTCTCTCCTGCTTGACCTTGGCAATCAGACGAGGGAGCAGAGGAAACGGTGGAAACACAATAGCCAGGTTGAAGGACCAAGGCGCTGCTAGAGCATCTATCCAGTGCTGCCTTGGGATCCCTGGACCTGGATCCGTAACAAGGAAGCTTGGCAATCTGGCAAGACGCATGAGATCCAGTTCTGGTTTGCCCCAACGTTGAATCAACTGTGCAAACACCCTCCGGATGGAGCTCCCACTCCCCCGGATGAAAAGTCTGTCGACTTAGAAAATCCGCCTCCCAGTTCTCTACGCCTGGGATATGGATAGCTGATAGGTGGCAAGAGTGAATCTCTGCCCAACTAATTATCTTTGAAACCTCCAACATCGCTAGGGAACTCCTTGTTCCCCTTGATAGTTGATGTAAGCTACAGTCGTGATGTTGTCCGACTGAAATCTGATGAACCTCACTGCCGCTAGCTGAGGCCAAGCCCTGAAGAGCATTGAATATCGCTCTTAGTTCCAGAACGTTTATCGGAAGGAGAGCCTCCTCCTGAGTCCATGACCCCTGAGCCTTCAGAGAGTCCAGACTGTCCCCCAGCCCAGAAGGCTGGCATCTGTTGTTACTATTGTCCAATCTGGCCTGCGGAAGATCATACCTTTGGACAGATGGACTCGAGATAGCCACCAGAGAAGAGAATCCCTGGTCTCTTGATCCAGATTTAGTAGAGGGGACAAATCTGTGTAATCCCCATTCCACTGACTGAGCATGCAGAGTTGCAGCGGTCTGAGATGTAGGCGGGCAAACGGCACTATGTCCATTGCCGCTACCATTTAAGAGCCGATTACTTCCATACACTGAGCCACCGAAGGGCGAGAAGTAGAATAAAGAACACGGCAGGAATTTAGAAGTTTTGACAACCTGGCCTCTGTCAGGTAAATCCTCATTTCTACAGAATCTATCAAAGTTCCCAGGAAGGAAACTCTTGTGAGACGGGATAGAGAACTCTTCTTTTCGTTCACTTTCCACCCATGAGACCTCAGAATGCCAGAACAATGTCCGTATGGGACTTGGCAATTTGGAAATTCGACGCCTGTATCAGAATGTCGTCTAAGTAAGGGGCTACTGCTATGCCCCGCGGCCTTAGGACCGCCAGAAGTGACCCCAGAACCTTCGTAAAGATTCTTGGTGCCGTAGCTAACCCAAAGGGAAGAGCCACAAACTGGGTAATGCCTGTCTAGGAAGGCGAACCTGAGAAACCGATGATGAATCTTTGTGTATCAGAATGTAAGATAAGCATCCTTTAAGTCCATGGTAGTCATGTATTGACCCTCATGAATCATAGGTAGGATGGTTCGAATAGTCTCCATCTTGAAAGATGGGACCCTGAGAAATTTGTTTAGGATCTTGAGATCTAAGATTGGTCTGAAGGTTCCTTCTTTCTTGGAACCACAAATAGATTTGAATAGAATCCTTGCCCCTGTTCCTCCTTTGGAACTGGGTGGATCACTCCCATAACTAGGAGGTCTTGAACACAATGTAAGAATGCCTCTCTCTTTATCTGGTCTGCAGATAATTGTGAAAGGTGAAATCTTCACTTTTTGGGGTAGAAGCTTTGAAGTCCAGAAGATATCCCTGGGACACAATTTCCAACGCCCAGGGATCCTGGACGTCTCTTGCCCAAGCCTGGGGCGAAGAAGAGGAAAGTCTGCCCCCCTACTAGATTCGTTACCGGATCGGGGGCCAATCTTTCATGCTGTCTTAGAGGCTTCTTGGCCTGTTTACCTTTGTTCCAAGCCTGGTTAGGTCTCCAGACCGGCTTGGACTGGTCAAAATTTCCCTCTTGTTTTTGTATTTAGAGGAAGATGATGCCGCGCTCGTCTTAAAGTTTCTAAAGGGCACAAAAATTAGTTTGTTTGGTCCTTAATTTGTTTAGGCCTATCCTGAGGAAGGGCATGACCTTTTCCTCCAGTAATATCAGAAATGATCTCCTTCAGTCCAGGCCCGAATAGGGTCTGCCCCTTGAAGGGAATATTGAGAAGCTTAGACTTTGAAGGTAACGTCAGCTGACCCAGGATTAAGCCATAGTGCCCTATGCCGCCTGGAATAGCAAAACCTGAGTTCTTAGCCGTTAGTTTAGTTAACTGAACAACGGCATCAGAAACAAATGAATTGGCTAGCTTAAGCGCTTTAAGCTTGTCAAGTATATCATCCAATGGAGTTTCTACCTGTAAGGCCTCTTCCAGAGACTCAAACCAGAAGGCCGCAGCAGCAGTGACTGGGGCAATGCATGCAAGAGGCTGGAGAATAAAACCTTGTTGAATAAACATTTTCTTAGGGTAACCCTCTAACTTTTTATCCATTGGATCTAGGAAAGCACAACTGTCCTCGACGGGGATAGTTGTACGCTTAGCTAGGGTAGAAACTGCTCCCTCCACCTTAGGGACCGTTTGCCATAAGTCCGTGTAGCGACATCTATTGGGAAACATTTTCTTAAAAATAGGAGGGGGGAGAGAACGGTACACCTGGTCTATCCCATTCCTTAGTAATAATTTCTGAAAACCTTTTAGGTATTGGAAAAACATCAGTGTAAACAGGCACTGCCATAGTATGTATCCAATCTACACAATTTCTCTGGCACTATAATGGGTGTCACAGTCATCCAGAGTAGCTAAAACCTCCCTGAGCAACACGCGGAGGTGTTCAAGCTTAAATTTAAATGTTGACATATCAGAATCAGGTTGAAGTATCTTCCCTGAGTCAGAAAAATCACCCACAGAAAGAAGCTCTCCTGCCTCAGCTTCTGCATATTGTGAGGGGATATCAGACATAGCTACTAAAGCGTCAGAGTGCTCTGTATTTTTTCTAGCCCCAGAGCTGTCTCGCTTTCCTTGTAACCCTGGTAGTTTGGACAATACCGCTGTAAGGGTATGATCCATAACTGCCGCCATGTCTTGTAAGGTAAACGCCATGGGCGAGCTAGATGTACTTGGCGCCTCTTGAGCGGGAGTCCCTTGAGTGGGAGTCAAAGGTTCTGACACGTGGGGCGAGTTAGTCGGCATAACTTCCCCCTTGTGACTTTCCTCTGGTGATAAATCTTTTAAAGACAGAATATGATCTTTATAACCTAAAGTAAAATCAGTACATTTGGTACACATTCTAAGAGGGGGTTCCACAATGGCTTCTAAACATAATGAACAAGGAGTTTCCTCTATGTCAGACATGTTTAAACAGACTAGCAATGAGACCAGCTAGCTTGGAAAACACTTTGATAAATGTAAACAAGCAAAAAATAAAAACGGTACTGTGCCTTTAAGAGAAACAAATTTTGTCAGAAATTGAAAAACAGTGATAAAAAGCAGTAAATCTTACGAAATTTTTACAGTGTGTATAATAGACTAACAGAGCATTGCACCCACTTGCAAATGGATGATTAAACCCCTTAGTTTCAAAACCGGATCAAAAAAAACGGTATAAACGTTTTTCAACAGTCACAACAAACTGCACACGCTCTGCTGTGGCCCTACCTGCCCATATAACGACTTTGAAAGGCACAAAAACCCTTTAGAGAGGTCCTAAGTGTTCAGGGGACTCCTTCAGGGAAACTGGATGTCTCAAGCTGCAAAATCTAATGCGCATTCTAATGCGCATTTAGGTGCAAAAATAGGCCCCTCCCAACCTGTATTCACAGTGAGAGGGCCCTAACAAAACTATCCCTAGGCAAAATCTAGCCAGCCATGTGGAAAAAACTGGGCCCCAATAAAGTTTTATCACCAATATGTATAAAAAAAACGTTTAAACACTTCCAGCAAACGTTTTATTTTTCAGCAATGTGAGAAAATAATAAGAATATTACCTTTTACAGCAAGCATGATACTAGTCGTTATTAAATCACTGTAATCAGGCTTACCTTAAATAAATCTGGTATTAACAGCATTTTCTAGCATATTCATTTCTCTAGAAAAATTTAAACTTCACATACCTCATAGCAGGAGACCCTGCACACCATTCCCCCAGCTGAAGTTACCTCTCTCTTCAGTTATGTGTGAGAACAGCAATGGATCTTAGTTACAACCTGCTAAGATCATCAAAGACCACAGGCAGACTCTTATACTTTCTGCCTGAGGCTAAAATAGTACAACTCCGGTACCATTTGAAAATAACAAACTTTTGATTGAAGATAAACTAAATAAAAACACCACATCTCTCTAGCTACTTCCTTTCTTGTTGAGAGCTTCAAGAGAATGACTGGTAGTGGCAGTTAGAGGAGGAGCTATATAGACAGCTCTGCTGTGGGTGATCCTCTTGCAGCTTCCTGTTGGGAAGGAGAATATCCCACATGTAATGGATGATCCGTGGACTGGATATACCTTACAAGAGAAAGAAACATTGTGACAAATCCATGCCCTCACCCGCCTCCACTCCACTCCGCCACCAAAAAAATGCCACTCAGAGGAGCAGTGGATATGTCACTTTGCATAAAACGAAAATCATATGTGTTCTACAATGTTAATAGCTATTTAAAATGAAATATACCATTAAATACACTCTTTTATAACAACATTGTGGTTATTTTTTTAAAAAAGTCAAAAACTACCTTCTAAATAACTAAAAAAAAAAAGAAAAAATAAGTGTGACAAACCCTGCCCTCACCCACCTCCACTCCACTCCGCCACCAAAAAAAATGCCACTCAGAGGAGCAGTGGGATGTCACTTTGCATAAATAAATTTGTGTAAGTTATTTAAAGTAAATAGCTATTAAAAATAAAAACAACAATTAAAATATACTTTTTCATGATAACAGAGTATTTATTTAAAAACAAAAACAAATGTCAAAAACTACCTTCTAAACAACTATAGAAAAAAGAAACATTGTGACAAATCCCTTGCCCTCACCCGCCTCAACTCAACTCCGCCAAAAAAAAATGCCACTCAGAGGAGCAGTGGATATGTCACTGTGCATAAAACGAAAATCATATGTGTTCTGCAATGTTATTAGCTATTTAAAATGAAATCTACCATTAAAATACACTCTTATATAACAACATAGAGGTTATTTTTTTTTTTTTTAAAAAGTCACAAACTACCTTCTAAACAACTAATAAAAAAAGAAAAAAAACCCTGCCCTCTCCCACCTCCACTCCACCTCCAAAAAATGCCACTCAGAGGAGCATTGGAATGTCACTTTGCATAAATAAATTTGTAATGACATCACCAACCATATTCGCTCCCCATATTTGTTGTCTGAATTTGCAAAATTTGGAGAGATCTCAAATTTCTTAATAAATTCGCAAAAATCAGAAATTCTTAATATTAATATGAATAATGTACAATTCTTACATTTAAAAAATAAATGCCCATATAAATTACAAACCCTTCAGATTAAATATCTTGGTATAGCATTGACACCCTCAACGTCCCAAATATATCAACAAAAACTATGTAACCCTTGTTGAATAGGCTGAAAGCAGAACTGAGAATATAGCGAGACAAACCTTTGTCGTGGTGGGGTAGGATACAGGCCGTTAAAATGACCACATTGCCACAGATACTATACATTTTGCAGACAGTTCCCATACATTTTCCCAAGTCTTTCCTATTTAATATTCAACTAGAAATTAATCTATTTATATGGGGGATAATTAAGCCCTGAATAAATAAAACAACTATGTACAGACCTTTGGGAAGTGGAGGCATTGGGGTTCCTAATATAGAGAGGTATTATAACGCGGTGACACTTCAACGTGTCTTGGATTGGCATGGTAAAATAGAGGATAAGGCATGGACATCCATAGATTCTCATCTTTTGAGATCTCTGTCCCTGGGTGCATTGTGTTGGATCTCTCCAGGCATCAGGCCACCCTTGATTGGGGTTTCAGAGCTGTACACACATATTTTTGAATACATACCCTTTATAAAATTGACTATCAATGGTGCATTAAAGCAAAGGCAGGACTTGGAGGAGGTAGCTGGGGGTAGTTATTCTTCTTGGCTAAAATATGCTCAATTAAAACACTTGATTCACAACTCCAAATATAAAACGGACCTCTTAAGACCCACCACAAGGTTTGAGAGGCTATGCCTGTTGGACGCATCCCCCTAGGGGATCCCTATCTATTGCTAGACGACTATTGGAAGAAACATTAGTTAATACTCTCCCCTTATATACTACACATTGGCAAGCGGAGTTAGGGACCCCCCTTACAAGTCAAGACTGGGAAAACATATTTTTCAATACTCATAAGTCCTCAGCAGCACCAAATACTCTAGAACTTAACCATAAGATTCTGACCCGTTGGTACTTGACTCCAGAACGTTTGAGATATATTTACCCTAATGCTGATAATAGGTGTTGGAGGGGCTGCGTGAAGAAAGGCACTATGTCACACATATGGTGGCAGTGTGAGAAGATACAGCCTTTCTGGTCAATAGTTGAGATGGATTTTCAGAATATCATAGAGACGTCCTTTGTATTGAACCCATTGATGGCTTTGTTAAATTATAGACCTGAGGGAATGTGTAAAATAAGATGGAGTCTTTTGCTAATAGGGCTAAATAGTGCTAGGAACCTGATAGCGAGGAGGTGGAAATCCACTACACCTCCCTCCAGAACAGAGTGAATCCAGAATACTACCATGCTTATATCACAAGAGGAGTATGTGCACTTTAGAAAGATTCCACGATATTAAGTTTTACTGGGAATCTTTTATAGGTGCTCAGAGCGCCACATGATATGCCAGTTGCCTGGAGTTTATACCTTTCCTTCTGACATATTATATTGACACACAACTCATGGGGAATTTATTTCCCTCCTCCCTATCCCTAACTATATCCTTTCTTACCTCCGCATCTCTTTTTCTCTTCTTGTTTTGTTTCTTCTTTCTCTTCCTTCTCCCCATCACTATCTTTGTCTTAAGGTGGTATACAGAAGTAAGATTGTCACTGTGATGATGCCTGTAGGATTGTGTTTATGTTTATATTTATTTATTTTTATTTATGTTATTATTAGGATGAGTAGACTTGCAGTAAATGCTGTGCCTTATCAAATGTGAACATGTGAGTCATATGGACTAATTCTCGGACTGTTTTACTTCTCTCCTCTATATTTTTGATTTCTCGCAAGCCTACGTAAGCAAACAAGCTACAATTGTACGGAAACTGACTGCTATGTATATTTTGTAATATCAATATATGTATGCCGTACTTGAGAATTTAAATAAAAATTATGTTTAAAAAAATAAAAAATAATAATACAGTAATAATGAATGAATTTGTATAAGTTATTTAAAGTAAATAGCTATTAAAAATAAAAACAACCATTA
This sequence comes from Bombina bombina, assembly GCF_027579735.1. NCBI lineage: Eukaryota > Metazoa > Chordata > Amphibia > Anura > Bombinatoridae > Bombina > Bombina bombina. Next base: position 157,511,866 of record NC_069507.1, on the reverse strand, counting down.
AAATGTACTTTTTCATGATAGCAGAGTAGTTATTTAAAAAAAAAGAAATGTCAAAAACTACCTTCTAAACAACTGTAGAAAAAGTGAAAAAAAGAAACATTGTGACAAATCCATGCCCTCACCCACCTCCACTCCACTCCGCCACCAAAAAAATGCCACTCAGAGGAGCAGTGGGTATGTCACTTTGCATAAAACAAAAAATATATAAGTTCTGCAAACTAAATAGCTATGTAAAATGAGAACAACAATTAAAATATTTTAATTAATTTTTAATTTTAATGTTATTATTATTATTTTTTATTATTTTAATTTTCATTGAGAATTAAATTATACAGTAACATTTATGCAGAAAATTCGTTACAATTTCATTATGAAAAAATCTTAAAACGTATTGCATTTATATTTGATATCCGGCTTTTTTTTTTTTTTTAAGGTGTAACTGCAGATAATCTTCAGATAAATAACAGTTGCAATTTGTAATAGACATAATAAAAAAGGGAAAAAAAAGGAAAGGAAAAAAAGGAAAGAAAACAAATGTGAAAAAATGTTTGTTGTGCAACACAACTACATGTATAGACTGTGGGCAGTCTCCTGGGAGGTCTTTTTGCTGCTTATGTTGTGTGAATAATTAGGTAAATAAAGAATCATACTTGAATTAACTTGTAGTGCAATAGATTTATTCATGAATATTAATATATTTTATTGCGATATGTGCAGAAGAATGCAATTGCAATGCTGGCCCGGATCAATGTAGTGAGAAAGTCCTTCATGATGATCAGTCTCACAGCTGAACATATATCTATGTGGCACACCTTCAACTTAAGGGCACGAGCAGTAGTTGGAGAGATGGGGTGTTGTTGCAAAAATCCTTGTGGGTCAATCACATCCTCACTGCAGCTGCTATCCTCGCAAGCTTCTGTAGGGTCGCTGTAGTTGCTCATCATAACTTCATCTCCGGAACATAGAAAGGTAAGTGGAGAGGCTTCCAAGACATCGTTTTCCGAGGGTTTAGAAATCACGGAGAGTTCCTCTTGATCAGGGCTAGTAAGTCCATGCTCCATTGGCTGTTGAACAAGATTGAGGATTGTAGTAATTCTCTTTTCAATCTTATTAAAATGCTCCAAGAAACGCACTTTTATCGGGTTAAGCATTAAACTGTCTTCCATATTGTTGAAGTCAAAATAAAGCAGTGCACCATTGGAGCTGCGATACAGAAGATCTCCGAGGGTTGTCGGGGGGGGGGTGGTGGTAGGCCTCAGCCTCAGAAAAGTCACGGAGTATAGCTGATACCAGCAATCATTAAAATAATCGTGTTTACTGTTTGAGAATCTTTAGTTACTATATGATCCACTGCATTCATTATCAGATGGCGCCTAGGAAAGTGATATTTAACAGATAGATGTCGATAACTAAAGTAGCAAACGATATTACGACCTATAATGGCTTTCACCTGGAAGTTCCCCCTTAAAATACTCTTATATAACAACATAGCGATTGTTTTTTAAAAAAGTTACAAACTACATTCTAAACAACAAAAGAAAAAAGAAAAAAAACCATTGTGACGAATCCCTGCCCTCACCCGCCTCCACTCCACTCCGCCACCAAAAAAATTCCACTCAGAGGAGCAGTGGATATGTCACTTTGCATGAAAGAAAATCATATGTGTTCTGCAATGTTAATAGCTATTTAAAATGAAATCTACCATTAAAATACACTCTTATATAGCATATAACATAGTGTTTTTCTGTTTTTTTTTTTTTAAAAAAGTCACAAACTACCTTCTAAACAACTAAAAAAAAAAAAAAAAAAAAAAGTATGAAAAACCCCTGCCCTCACCCACGTCCACTCAACTCCGCAACCAAAAAAATGCCACTCAGAGGATCAGTGGGATGTCACTTAAAACGAAAATCATATGTCTTCTGCAATGTTAATAGCTATTTAAAATGAAATCTACCATTAAAATACACTCTTTTATAACAACATAGTGGTTATTTCTTTCATGTAATTAGCAAGAGTCCATGAGCTAGTGACGTATGGGATATACATTCCTACCAGGAGGGGCAAAGTTTCCCAAACCTCAAAATGCCTACAAATACACCCCTCACCACACCCACAAATCAGTTTTACAAACTTTGCCTCCTATGGAGGTGGTGAAGTAAGTTTGTGCTAGATTTTACGTTGATATGCGCTCCGCAGCAGGTTGGAGCCCGGTTTTCCTCTCAGCGTGCAGTGAATGTCAGAGGGATGTGAGGAGAGTATTGCCTATTTGAATTCAATGATCTCCTTCTATGGGGTCTATTTCATAGGTTCTCTGTTATCGGTCGTAGAGATTCATCTCTTACCTCCCTTTTCAGATCGACGATATACTCTTATATACCATTACCTCTGCTGATTTTCGTTTCAGTACTGGTTTGGCTTTCTACAACATGTAGATGAGTGTCCTGGGGTAAGTAAGTCTTATTTTCTGTGACACTCTAAGCTATGGTTGGGCACTTTTTTTATAAAGTTCTAAATATATGTATTCAAACATTTATTTGCCTTGACTCAGGATGTTCAACATTCCTTATTTCAGACAGTCAGTTTCATATTTGGGATAATGCATTTGAATCAATCATTTTTTTCTTACCTTAAAATTTGACTTTTCCCTGTGGGCTGTTAGGCTCGCGGGGGCTGAAAATGCTTCATTTTATTGCGTCATTCTTGGCGCGGACTTTTTTGGCGCAAATTTTTTTTTTCTGTTTCCGGCGTCATACGTGTCGCTGGAAGTTGCGTCATTTTTGACGTTCTTTTGCGCCAAAAGTGTCAGCGTTCCGGATGTGGCGTCATTTTTGGCGCCAAAAGCATTTAGGCGCCAAATAATGTGGGCGTCTTATTTGGCGCTAAAAATATATGGGCGTCATTTTTGTCTCCACATTATTTAAGTCTCATTATTTTTTGCTTCTGGTTGCTAGAAGCTTGTTCACTGGCATTTTCTTCCCATTCCTGAAACTGTCATTTAAGGAATTTGATTAATTTTGCTTTATATGTTGTTTTTTCTATTACATATTGCAAGATGTCCCACGTTGCAACTGAGTCAGAAGATACTTCTGGAAAATCGCTGCCTGGTGCTGGAGCTACCAAAGCTGTAAACTTTTGGTAGCTGTTCCTCCAGCTGTTGTTTGTATTGAATGTCATGACAAACTTGTTAATGCAGATAATATTTCCTTTAGTAAAGTTCCATTACCTGTTGCTGTTCCGTCAACATCTAATACTCAGAGTGTTCCTGATAACATAAGAGATTTTGTTTCTAAATCCATTAAGAAGGCTATGTCTGTTATTCCTCCTTCTAGTAAACATAAAAAGTCTTTTAAAACTTCTCATTGTTCAGATGAATTTTTAAATGAACATCATCATTCTGATTCTTATAGTGGTTCTTCTGGTTCAGAGGATTCTGTCTCAGAGGTTGATGCTGATAAATCTTCATATTTATTTAAAATGGAATGTATTCGTTCTTTACTTAAAGAAGTCCTAATTGCATTAGAAATTGAGGATTCTGGTCCTCCTGATACTAAATCTAAACGTTTAGATAAGGTTTTTAAATCTCCTGTAGTTATTCCAGAAGTTTTTCCCGTTCCTGGTGCTATTTCTGAAGTAATTTCCAGGGAATGGAATAATTTGGGTAATTCATTTACTCCTTCTAAACGTTTTAAGCAATTATATCCTGTGCCATCTGACAGATTAGAGTTTTGGGACAAAATCCCTAAGGTTGATGGGGCTGTCTCTACTCTTGCTAAGCGTACTACTATTCCTACGGCAGATGGTACTTCCTTTAAGGATCCTTTAGATAGGAAAATTGAATCCTTCTAAGAAAAGCTTATTTGTGTTCAGGTAATCTTCTTAGACCTGCTATATCTTTAGCGGATGTTGCTGCAGCTTCAACTTTTTGGTTGGAAGCTTTAGCGCAACAAGTAACAGATCATAATTCTCATAGCATTATTATTCTGCTTCAACATGCTAATAATTTTATTTGTGATGCCATCTTTGATATCATTAGAGTTGATGTCAGGTATATGTCTCTAGCTATTTTAGCTAGAAGAGCTTTATGGCTCAAAACTTGGAATGCTGATATGTCTTCTAAGTCTACTCTGCTTTCCCTTTCTTTCCAGGGTAATAAATTATTTGGTTCTCAGTTGGATTCTATTATCTCAACTGTTACTGGAGGGAAAGGAACTTTTTTACCTCAGGATAAAAATTCTAAAGGTAAATTCAGGTCTAATAATCGTTTTCGTTCCTTTCGTCACAACAAGGAACAAAAGTCTGATCCTTCATCCTCAGGAGCGGTATCAGTTTGGAAACCATCTCCAGTCTGGAATAAATCCAAGCCCTTTAGAAAATCAAAGCCAGCTCCTAAGTCCACATGAAGGTGCGGCCCTCATTCCAGCTCAGCTGGTAGGGGGGCAGATTACGTTTTTTCAAAGAAATTTGGATCAATTCCGTTCACAATCTTTGGATTCAGAACATTGTTTCAGAAGGGTACAGAATTGGTTTCAAGATAAGACCTTCTGCAAAGAGATTTTTTCTTTCCCGTGTCCCAGTAAATCCAGCGAAGGCTCAAGCATTTCTGAAATGTGTTTCAGATCTAGAGTTGGCTGGAGTAATTATGCCAGTTCCAGTTCTGGAACAGGGGCTGGGGTTTTATTCAAATCTCTTCATTGTTCCAAAGAAGGAGAATTCCTTCAGACCAGTTCTGGATCTAAAAATATTGAATCGTTATGTAAGGATACCAACATTCAAAATGGTATCTGTAAGGACTATCCTGCCTTTTGTTCAGCAAGGGCATTATATGTCTACAATAGATTTACAGGATGCATATCTGCATATTCCGATTCATCCAGATCACTATCAGTTTCTGAGATTCTCTTTCCTAGACAAGCATTACCAGTTTGTGGCTCTGCCGTTTGGCCTAGCAACAGCTCCAAGAATTTTTACAAAGGTTCTCGGTGCCCTTCTGTCTGTAATCAGAGAACAGGGTATTGTGGTATTTCCTTATTTGGACGATATCTTGGTACTTGCTCAGTCTTCACATTTAGCAGAATCTCATACGAATCGACTTGTGTTGTTTCTTCAAGATCATGGTTGGAGGATCAATTTACTAAAAAGTTCATTGATTCCTCAGACAAGGGTAACCTTTTTGGGTTTCCAGATAGATTCAGTGTCCATGACTCTATCTTTGACAGACAAGAGACGTCTAAAATTGATATCAGCTTGTCGAAACCTTCAGTCACAATCATTCCCTTCGGTAGCCTTATGCATGGAAATTCTAGGTCTTATGACTGCTGCATCGGACGCGATCCCCTTTGCTCGTTTTCACATGCGACCTCTTCAGCTCTGTATGCTGAACCAATGGTGCAGGGATTACACGAAGATATCTCAATTAATATCTTTAAAACCGATTGTACGACACTCTCTGACGTGGTGGACAGATCACCATCGTTTAGTTCAGGGGGCTTCTTTTGTTCTTCCGACCTGGACTGTAATTTCAACAGATGCAAGTCTTACAGGTTGGGGAGCTGTGTGGGGGTCTCTGACGGCACAAGGGGTTTGGGAATCTCAGGAGGTGAGATTACCGATCAATATTTTGGAACTCCGTGCAATTTTCAGAGCTCTTCAGTTTTGGCCTGTTCTAAAGAGAGAATCGTTCATTTGTTTTCAGACAGACAATGTCACATCTGTGGCATACATCAATCATCAAGGAGGGACTCACAGTCCTCTAGCTATGAAAGAAGTATCTCGAATTCTGGTTTGGGCGGAATCCAGCTCCTGTCTAGTTTCTGCGGTTCATATCCCAGGTATAGACAATTGGGAAGCGGATTATCTCAGTCGCCAAACGTTGCATCCGGGCGAATGGTCTCTTCACCCAGAGGTATTTCTTCAGATTGTTCAAATGTGGGGACTTCCAGAAATAGATCTGATGGCCTCTCATCTAAACAAGAAACTTCCCAGGTATCTGTCCAGATCCAGGGATCCTCAAGCGGAAGCAGTGGATGCATTGTCACTTCCTTGGAAGTATCATCCTGCCTATATCTTTCCGCCTCTAGTTCTTCTTCCAAGAGTGATCTCCAAGATTCTGAAGGAATGCTCGTTTGTTCTGCTGGTAGCTCCAGCATGGCCTCACAGGTTTTGGTATGCGGATCTTGTCCGGATGGCTTCTTGCCAACCGTGGACTCTTCCGTTAAGACCAGACCTTCTGTCGCAAGGTCCTTTTTTCCATCAGGATCTCAAATCCTTAAATTTAAAGATATGGAGATTGAACGCTTGATTCTTGGTCAAAGAGGTTTCTCTGACTCTGTGATTAATACTATGTTACAGGCTCGTAAATCTGTATCTAGAGAGATATATTATAGAGTCTGGAAGACTTATATTTCTTGGTGTCTTTCTCATCATTTTTCCTGGCATTCTTTTAGAATTCTGAGAATTTTACAGTTTCTTCAGGATGGTTTAGATAAAGGTTTGTCTGCAAGTTCCTTGAAAGGACAAATCTCTGCTCTTTCTGTTCTTTTTCACAGAAAGATTGCTATTCTTCCTGATATTCATTGTTTTGTACAAGCTTTGGTTCGTATAAAACCTGTTATTAAGTCAATTTCTCCTCCTTGGAGTTTGAATTTGGTTCTGGGGGCTCTTCAAGCTCCTCCGTTTGAACCTATGCATTCATTGGACATTAAATTACTTTCTTGGAAAGTTTTGTTCCTTTTGGCCATCTCTTCTGCCAGAAGAGTTTCTGAATTATCTGCTCTTTCTTGTGAATCTCCTTTTCTGATTTTTCACCAGGATAAGGCGGTGTTGCGAACTTCTTTTGAATTTTTACCTAAGGTTGTGAATTCCAACAACATTAGTAGAGAAATTGTGGTTCCTTCATTATGTCCTAATCCTAAGTATTCTAAGGAGAAATCATTGCATTCTTTGGATGTAGTTAGAGCTTTGAAATATTATGTTGAAGCTACTAAGACTTTCCGAAAGACTTCTAGTCTATTTGTTATCTTTTCCGGTTCTAGGAAAGGTCAGAAGGCCTCTGCCATTTCTTTGGCATCTTGGTTGAAATCTTTAATTCATCATGCTTATGTCGAGTCGGGTAAAACTCCGCCTCAAAGGATTACAGCTCATTCTACTAGGTCAGTTTCTACTTCCTGGGCGTTTAGGAATGAAGCTTCGGTTGATCAGATTTGCAAAGCAGCAACTTGGTCTTCTTTGCATACTTTTACTAAATTCTACCATTTTGATGTGTTTTCTTCTTCTGAAGCTGTTTTTGGTAGAAAAGTACTTCAGGCAGCTGTTTCAGTTTGAATATTCTGCTTATATTTTCAGTTTTTTTCATTATAAAATTTAAATTATTTTGGGTGTGGATTATTTTTCAGCGATATTGGCTGTCTTTATTTTATCCCTCCCTCTCTAGTGACTCTTGCGTGGAAAGATCCACATCTTGGGTAGTCATTATCCCATACGTCACTAGCTCATGGACTCTTGCTAATTACATGAAAGAAAACATAATTTATGTAAGAACTTACCTGATAAATTCATTTCTTTCATATTAGCAAGAGTCCATGAGGCCCATCCTTTTTTGTGGTGGTTATGATTTTTTTGTATAAAGCACAATTATTCCAATTCCTTATTTTTTATGCTTTCGCACTTTTTTCTTATCACCCCACTTCTTGGCTATTCGTTAAACTGATTTGTGGGTGTGGTGAGGGGTGTATTTGTAGGCATTTTGAGGTTTGGGAAACTTTGCCCCTCCTGGTAGGAATGTATATCCCATACGTCACTAGCTCATGGACTCTTGCTAATATGAAAGAAATGGATTTATCAGGTAAGTTCTTACATAAATTATGTTTTTTTTTAAAAAGTCACAAACTACCTTCTATATAACTAAAAAAGAAAAGAACAAATAAGTGTGACAAACCCCTGCCCTCACCCACGCCCACTCCACTCCGCCACCAAAAAAATGCCACTCAGAGGAGCAGTGGGATGTCACTTTGCATAAATAAATTTGTATAAGTTATTTAAAGTAAATAGCTATTAAAAATAAAAACAACCATTAAAATATACTTTTTCATGATAGCAGAGTAGTTATTTAAAAAAAAAAACAAATGTCAAAAACTACCTTCTAAACAAATATAGAAAAAAGAAACATTGTGACAAATCCATGCCCTCACCCCGACTCCACTCCACTCTGCCACCAAAAAAATGCCACTCAGAGGAGCAGTGGATATGTCACTTTGCATAAAACGAAAATCGTATGTGTTCTGCAATGTTAATAGCAATTTAAAATGAAATCTACCATTAAAATACACTCTTATATAACAACATAGTGGTTATTTTTTTTTAAAAAAGTCACAAACTACCTTCTAAATAACTAAAAAAAAAAGATAAAATAAGTGTGGCAAACCCCTGCCCTCACCCACCTCCACTCCACTCCTCCACCAAAAAAAATGCCACTCAGAGGAGCAGTGGGATGTCACTTTGCATAAATACATTTGTATAAGTTATTTAAAGTAAATAGCTATTAAAAATAAAAACAACCATTAAAATATACTTTTTCATGATAACAGAGTATTTATTTAAAAACAAAAACAAATGTCAAAAACTACCTTCTAAACAACTATAGAAAAAGAGAAAAAAGAAACATTGTGACAAATCCATGCCCTCACCCGCCTCCACTCCACTCCGCCACCAAAAAAAATCCACTCAGAGGAGCAGTGGATATGTCACTTTGCATAAAACAAAAATCATATAAGTTCTGCAACCTAAATAGCTATGTAAAATGAGAACAATTAAAAACATTTTTTTTTATTTTTAATTTTAATGTTATTATTATTTTTTTTTAATTATTTTAATTTTCATTGAGAATTAAATAATACAGTAACATTTATGCAGAAAATTCGTTACAATTTCATTATGAAAAAATCTTAAAACATATTGCATTTATACATGTTATCCGGCTTTTTTTTTTTATATATAGTGCAAAAGATTTATTCATGAATTTTAATATATGTTATTGTGATATGTCCCGAAGGATGCTATTGCTATGCTGGCCCGGATCGATGTAGTGAGAAAGTCCTTCATGGCGATCGGTCTCACAGCTGACCATATATCTATGTGGTACACCTTCAACTAAAGGGCCCGAGCAGTAGTTGGAGAGATGGGGTGCTGTCGCAAAAATCCTTGTGGGTCAATCACATCCTCGCTGCAGCTGCTATCCTCGCAAGTTTCTGTTTTGCTGGTGGTGTTGTGTGCGGCTGCAAGTCGCCGTTGTGAGTTGTTCATCTGTCTTGATGAAGGCTTCTATGTAAGCCGAAACGTCGACCTATCCTTATGACTTTCTAACGTTGTTGTTATAAACAATAAACTAACTTTGATGTATATAAATCCTGAGAGTACCCTCCCTTTCCTAGCTCTTATCTACAATCCATTGAGGATTGCACCCAGGTGCTTCATTATTAGTTGAAGCTGGAGTGCTGGAACTCGTGCTAATTGGATAATTAATAATATTACATTCCAGTTTACTGCCCCTTTATGCAAGGACTTTCCAGATGCAAGTAGGCATTTTATCTAAGATTTTTACATCTGCATAAAATGTTATACTCTCAGACTAAGATTGCTCAGTGTTTGAAATGAGACAGGTTAACTTAAAACTGTTCAGTTTACACTACAGCTGACTTAATTTTGAAATACATACCAACGAGCCAAAATCCTGCATTTAACCAGATCTAATGGTATGAGTACCACAGCTTATGGTTCCACCAAGACCATATAGAGTACAGCATTTTCAAAATCCATAAGTACAGCTGACAGATGGGAACATTTGTACACTATATTTGAAGTGGTGCTCTTGGTTGGGTAAAATGGGGAAAAAACAAAAAACAAACATATGTCAACCTTTTTTAAAGTACTTTTCTTCATCTAGCCATCTACCCAGATCATCAATGTACAATTTTGAATTCACAAAATTATTTTTGTTTGCACATTTGCATATATGATTCTTTCAAAAGTGATCTCTTAATTTCTACAATTGTTTTATCATGCATGTCACACAATGTTGATTTAGGGGATGCAAACATAAATGTTTCCTCCTGTGAGTGTTTCTGTGGGTGTCTGTGTTTATGTCATTGTGCTTTGGTTTGTGTCTCTATGAGTTTGTGTGTGTTTTTTTTTCTGTGGGTCTCTCTGTTAGGATGGGTATGTCTTTGTGCATTTTCTATGGATGTCTGAGGGTGTGTGCATATGTCTTTGAGCTTTTTCTATGGGTGTCTCTGTGAGGGTGTGTGTATGTTTGTCTTTGTGTATTTTCTCTGGATGCCTCTGTGAGGGTGGGTGTGTATGTCTGTGTTTTCTGTGGATGTCTCTGTGAGGGTGTGTGTGTGTGTATGTATGTATGTATGTCTGTGTTTTCTGTGGATGTCTCTGTGAGGGTGTGTGTTTTCTGTGGGTGTCTCTGTGAGGGTGTTTGTATGTCTTTGTGTGTTTTCTGTGGATGTCTCAGTGAGGGTGTGTGTATGCATGTCTTTCTGTGTTTTATGTGGTTGAACTTGTCTCTCTGTGTGTGTATGTCTTTGTGTGTTTTCTGTGGCTGTCTCTGTGTGTGTGTATGTCTTTGTGTATTTTCTGAGGCTGTCTCTGTCGGTGTTTCCTTGGGTGTATGTGCAAGTTTGAGTTTGTGTGTGTGTCCATTGTCTGTTCCTTTTTAGGACATTTTGACCTTACTACTGATTATTCACATCTTTCTACAGACTTTGAGACTAATGAGACCTTTCCGGAAGTCACCAATCCACCATTTAACCTTTAAATTATTGTTTAGGCCATTCAGGGCCCTTCCTTTCAGCCACTGCATGCTGTTGTCATCATTTAGTTGGCATCTTCCTTTACAAAAAGATAATCAGAACTCCATATTTTGTTTTCTAAATCTCCTTTTTTCACAAAACTGTAGTTTACCTCATTACTTGTCAGGTCAATGTAATCAAGTGCTGAGTTTTTGTGTCTGAGTGTGTTTGTGTGTTTCTTTGCGTGTCTGCTAGAGTGTCTATATGTGAATCCTTATGTGTGAGTGAGTGTGTGTGTTTCAGTGTATGAGTGTGTCTGCGTGTCTGTATGTTACTACCTTTACAACATTTCCAAGTTTAAATAGACACTTAAGAATAAAGTGCATATACGTTTTAGTCACTTGGTCAAAAATTGCACATGTCAAAGGGGGGGGCCCTGATCAATGGTTAAGTCAGGGGCCCCGACATTTCTAGTGGCGGCCCTGCTCACCCGCCTCAACTCAACTCCGCCAAAAAAAAAATGCCACTCAGAGGAGCAATAGATATGTCACTTTGCATAAAACGAAAATCATATGTGTTCTGCAATGTTATTAGCTATTTAAAATGAAATCTACCATTAAAATACACTCTTATATAACAACATAGAGGTTATTATTTTTTTTTTTTTTAAAAGTCACAAACTACCTTCTAAACAACTAATAAAAAAAGAAAAAAGTGTGACAAACCCCTGCCCTCTTCTACCTCCACTCCACTTCCAAAAAATGCCACTCAGAGGAGCAGTGGGATGTCACTTTGCATAAATAAATTTGTAATGACATCACCAACCGTATCGCTCCCATATTTGTTGTCTGAATTTGCAAAATCTGGAGAGATCTCAAATTTCTTAATAAATCCGCAAAAATCGGAAATTCTTAATATTAATATGAATAATGTACAATTCTTACATTTAAAAAATAAATGCCCATATAAATTACAAACCCTTCAGATTAAATATCTTGGTATAGCATTGACACCCTCAATGTCCCAAATATATCAACAAAACTATGTACCCTTGTTGAATAGGCTGAAAGCAGAACTGAGAATATGGCGAGACAAACCTTTGTCGTGGTGGGGTAGGATACAGGCCGTTAAAATGACCACATTGCCACAGATACTATACATTTTGCAGACAGCTCCCATACATCTTCCCAAGTCTTTCCTATTTAATATTCAACTAGAAATTAATCTATTTATATGGGGGATAATTAAGCCCCGAATAAATAAAACAACTATGTACAGACCTTTGGGAAGTGGAGGCATTGGGGTTCCTAATATAGAGAGGTATTATAACGCGGTGACACTTCAACGTGTCTTGGATTGGCATGGTAAAATAGAGGATAAGGCATGGACATCCATAGATTCTCATCTTTTGAGATCTCTGTCCCTGGGTGCATTGTGTTGGATCTCTCCAGGCATCAGACCACCCTTGATTGGGGTTTCAGAGCTGTACACACATATTTTTGAAAAATGGGACTTGTTGAGAGACTCCAGAATAGGTATCTCCTCCAGAGTCTCTCGATTAGCACCAATCTCATATAATGCAGAATTTATGGGGGGCCTAGAATTTCACAACAATACTCGAGGCGAACTGGGAAATACCATACCCTTTATAAAATTGACTATCAATGGTGCATTAAAGAAAAGGCAGGACTTGGAGGAGGTAGCTGGGGGTAGTTATTCTTCTTGGCTAAAATATGCTCAATTAAAACACTTGATTCACAACTCCAAATATAAAACGGACCTCTTAAGACCCACCACAAGGTTTGAGAGGCTATGCCTGTTGGACGCATCCCCTAGGGGATCCCTATCTATTGCTAGATGACTATTGGAAGAAACATTAGTTAATACTCTCCCCTTATATACTACACGTTGGCAAGCGGAGTTAGGGACCTCCCTTACAAGTCAAGACTGGGAAAACATATTTTTCAATACTCATAAGTCCTCAGCAGCACCAAAAACTCTAGAACTTAACCATAAGATTCTGACCCGTTGGTACTTGACTCCAGAACGTTTGAGATATATTTACCCTAATGCTGATGATAGGTGCTGGAGGGGATGCGGGAAGAAAGGCACTATGTCACACATATGGTGGCAGTGTGAGAAGATACAGCCTTTCTGGTCAATAGTTGAGATGGATTTTCAGAATATCATAGACACGTCCTTTGTATTGAACCCATTGATGGCTTTGTTAAATTATAGACCTGAGGGAATGTGTAAAATAAGATGGAGTCTTTTGCTAATAGGGCTAAATAGTGCTAGGAACCTGATAGCGAGGAGGTGGAAATCCACTACACCTCCCTCCAGAACAGAGTGAATCCAGAAAACTACCATGCTTATATCACAAGAGGAGTATGTGCACTTTAGAAAGATTCCACAATATTAAGTTTTACTGGGAATCTTTTATAGGTGCTCAGAGCGCCACGTGATATGCCAGTTGCCTGGAGTTTATACCTTTCCTTCTGACATATTATATTGACACACAACTCATGGGGAATTTATTTCCCTCCTCCCTATCCCTAACTCTATCTTTTCTTACCTCTGCATCTCTTTTTCTCTTCTTGCTTTGTTTCTTCTTTCTCTTCCTTCTCCCCTATCACTATCTTTGTCTTAAGGTGGTATACAGAAGTAAGATTGTCACTGTGATGATGCCTGTAGGATTGTGTTTATGTTTATATTTATTTATTTTTATTTATGTTATTATTAGGTTGAGTAGACTTGCAGTAAATGCTGTGCCTTATCAAATGTGAACATGTGAGTCATATGGACTAATTCTCGGACTGTTTTACTTCTCTCCTCTATATTTTTGATTTCTCGCAAGCCTACGTAAGCAAACAAGCTACAATTGTACGGAAACTGACTGCTATGTATATTTTGTAATATCAATATATGTATGCCGTACTTGAGAATTTAAATAAAAATTATGTTTAAAAAAATAAAAAATAATAATACAGTAATAATGAATGAATTTGTATAAGTTATTTAAAGTAAATAGCTATTAAAATAAAAACAACCATTAAAATATACTTTTTCATGATAACAGAGTATTTATTTAAAAACAAAAACAAATGTCACAAACTACCTTCTAAACAACTATAGAAAAAGAGAAAAAAGAAACATTGTGACAAATCCCTGCCCTCACCCGCCTCCACTCCACTCCACCACCAAAAAAATGCCACTCAGAGGAACAGTGGATATGTCACTTTGCATAAAACAAAAATCATATAAGTTGTAATAGATATAATAAAAAAGGAAAAAAAGGAAAGGAAAAAAAAGGAAAGAAAACAAATGTGAAAAAATGTTTGTTGTGCAACACAACTACATGTATAGAATGTGGGCAGTCTCCTGGGAGGTCTTTTTGCTGGTTATGTTGTGTGAATAATTAGGTAGATAAAGAATCATACTTGGATTAACTTGTAGTGCAATAGATTTATTCATGAATATTAATATTTTTTATTGCGATATGTGCAGAAGGATGCAATTGCAATGCTGGCCCGGATCAATGTAGTGAGAAAGTCCTTCATGGCGATCGGTCTCACAGCTGACCATATATCTTTGTGGCACACCGTCAACTTAAGGGCCCGAGCAGTAGTTGGAGAGATGGGGTGTTGTCGCAAAAATCCTTGTGGGTCAAAATCACATCCTCGCTGCAGCTGCTATCCTTGCAAGCTTCTGTAGGATTGCTGTAGTTGCTCATCATAACTTCATCTCCAGAACATAGAAAGGTAAGTGGAGAGGCTTCCAAGACATTGTCTTCAGAGGGTGTAGAAATCACGGAGCGTTCCTCTGGATCAGGGCTAGTAAGGCCATGCTCCGTTGGCTGTTGAACAAGATTGAGGATTGTAGTAATTCTCTTTTCAATCTTATTAAAATGTTCCAAGAAACGCACTTTTATCGAGTTAAGCATTAAACTGTCTTCCATATTGTTGAAACCAAAATAAAGCAGCGCACCATTGGAGCTGCGATACAGAAGATCTCCGAGGGTTGTAGAGGGGGGTGGTGGTAGGCCTCAGCCTTAGAAAAGTCACGGAGTATAGCTGACACCAGCAATCATTAAAATAATCGTGTTTACTGTTTGAGAATCTTTAGTTACTATATGATACACTGCATTCATTATCAGATGGCGCCTAGGAAAGTGATATTTAACAGATAGATGTCAATAACTAAAGCAGCACATGATATTGCGACCTATAATGGCCTTCGCCCGGAAGTTCCCCATTAAAATACTCTTATATAACAACATAGCGATTGTTTTTTTTTAAAAAGTTACAAACTACATTCTAAACAACAAAAGAAAAAAGAAAAAAAAACATTGTGACAAATCCCTGCCCTCACCCGCCTCTACTTCACTCTGCCACCAAAAAAAATCGACTCAGAGGAGCAGTGGATATGTCACTTTGCATGAAAGACAATCCTATGTGTTCAGCAATGTTAATAGCTATTTAAAATGAAATCTACCATTAAAATACACTATTATATAACAACATAGTGGTTATTATTATTTTTTTTTAAAAAGTCACAAACTACCTTCTAAACAACTAAAAAAAAGAAAAGAAAAAAAAGGTGTGACAAACCCCTGCCCTGACCGACGTCCACTCCACTCCGCCACCAAAAAAATGCCACTCAGAGGATTAGTGGGATGTTACTTTGAATAAATAAATTCATATAAGTTATTTAAAGTAAATAGCTATTAAAAATAAAAACAACCATTAAAAACATAATTTATGCTTACCTGATAAATTTATTTCTCTTGTAGTGTATCCAGTCCACGGATCATCCATTACTTATGGAATATATTCTCCTTCCCAACAGGAAGTTGCAAGAGTCCACCCACAGCAAAGCTGCTATATAGCTCCTCCCCTAACTGCCATATTCAGTCATTCGACCGAAAACATGCAGAGAAAGGAAAAACCATAGGGTGCAGTGGTGACTGTAGTTCAAATGAAAAAATTACCTGCCTTAAAGTGACAGGGCGGGCCGTGGACTGGATACACTACAAGAGAAATACATTTATCAGGTAAGCATAAATTATGTTTTCTCTTGTTAAGTGTATCCAGTCCACGAATCATCCATTACTTATGGAATACCAATACCAAAGCTAAAGTACATGGATGATGGGAGGGACAAGGCAGGTACTTAAACGGAAGTTACCACTGCCTGTAAAAAAACCCTTTCTCCCAAAAATAGCCTCCAAAGAAGCAAGGTATCAAATTTGTTAAATTTGAAAAAGTATGAAGCGCAGACCAAGACTCTGTCTCGTAAATCTGTTCAACAGAAGCCACATTTAAAAAAGGCCCAAGTGAAAACCACAGCTCTAGTAGAATGAGCTGCAATCCCTTCAGGAGGCTGCTGTCCAGCAGTCTCATAAGTTAAATGAATTATGCTTTTTAACCAAAAAGACAGAGAGGCTGCTGAAGTCTTTTGACCTCTCCTCTGTCCAGAATAGACAACAAACAAGGTGAACGTTTGATGAAAACTGTAGTAACTTGTAAGTAAAACTTTAAAGCACAAACCACGTCCAATATTGTGTAATAGACGTTCCTTCTTTGAGGAAGGATTAGGATACAAGCATGGAACAACTATCTCTTGAGTGATGTTCTTGTTAGAAGCCACCTTAGGAAAAAACCCAGGTTGGTACGCAGGACTACCTTATCCGTACGAAGGACCAGATAAGAATCACATTGTAACACAGATAACTTGGAGACTCTACGAGTCGAGGAAATAGCTACCCAAAAGGAACTTTCCAAGATAGAGATCGATATCTATGGAACAAAAAAGGTTCAAACGGAACTTCTTGAAGAGCCTTAAGAACCAGGTTTAAGCTCCATGGTGGAGCAACAGTTTTAAACACAGGCTTGGATCTAACCAAAGCCTGACCAAATGCCTGAACGTCTAGAATACCTGCCAGACGCTGGTGCAAAAAAATAGACAGAGTAAAAATCTGTCCCCTTTAAGGAATTAGCTGACAACCCTTTTCTCAAAAACATCTTGGAGAAAAGATAATATCCTGGGAATCCAGGCTTTACTCCATGAGTAACCCTTGGATTCATAACAATCAGATATTTACACCATATCTATGTTCAATTTTCCTAGAGACAGGCTTTCATGTCTGTATTTAAGGTATCAATGACTGACTCGGAGAAGCCATGCTCTGATAACATCAAGCGTTCAGTCTCCAGGCAGTCCATCTCAGATTGATTCTATTTAGATGGTTGAAAGGACCCTGAGGTAGAGGGACCTGTCTCAGAAGCAGAGACCGTGATGGAAAGGATGACATGTCCACCAGATCTGCATACCAGGTCCTGCGTGGCTACGCAGGCGCTGTCAAAAACACCAAAGCCCTCTCCTGCTTGGTCTTGACCTCCGGAGGAAATCCCACTCCCCCGGAAGAAAAGTCTGACGACTTAGAAAATCCACCTCCCAGTTCTCAACACCTGGGATATGGATAGCTGATAGACAAGAGTGAGTCTCTGTCCAGTGAATTATTGTAAGACTTCTAACATCACTAGGGAACTTCTGTTCCCCCTTGATGGCTGATGTAAGCCACAGTCGTGTATATTGTCCGACTGAGTATGATGTACCTCAGAGTTGCTAACTGAGGCCAAGTCTGAAGAGCATGGAATATCACTCCCAGAATAGTTATTAGAAGGCGGGTCTCCTCCTAAGTCCACTATCCCTGAGCCTTCAGGGAGTTCCAGACTGCATCCCAACCTAAAAGGCTGGCATCCATTGTAACAATTGTCCCATCTGACCTGCGGAAGGTCATACCCTTGGACAGATGGACCTGACATAGTCACCAGAGAAGAGAATCTCTGGTCTCTTGGTCCAGGTTCGACAGGGGGACAAATCTGTGTAATCCCCGTTCCTCTGACTGAGCATGCATAGTTGCAGCGGTCTGAAATGTGGACGTGCAAACGGTACTATGTCCCTTGCCGCTACCTATTAAGCCGATTTCATTCATGTACTGAGTTACCGAAGGGCACGGATGGGATGAAAAACACGGCAGAAATTTAGAAACTTTGACAACCTGGACTCCGTCAGGTAAATTTTCATTTCTACAGAATCTATCAGAGTCCCTAGGAGGGAAACCCTTGAGATTGGGGATAGAGAACTCTTTCCTTGTTCACTTTCCACCCATGTGATCTCAGAAATGCCAGTACTACGTTCGTATGAGACTTGGCAATTTGGATGTTTGACGCCTGTATCAGGATGTCGTCTAACTAAGGGGCCACTTCTATGCCCCGCGGCCTAAGGACCACCAAAGCGACCCCAGAACCTCCATAAAGATTCTTGGGGCTGTAGATATCCCAAAGGAAAGAGCTACAAACTGGTAATGCCTGTCTAGAAAGGCAAACCTGAAAAACGAATGTGATCTTTATGCATCACAATGAGAGGATAAGCATCCTTCAAATCCATTGTAGTCCTCTATTGACTCTCCTGGATCATAGTTAAGATGGTACGAATAGTTTCCATCTTAAATGACGGAATTCTGAGGAATTTGTTTAAGATCTTTAGATCCAAAATAGGTCTGAAGGTTCCCTCACCTTGGGAACCACAAACAGATTTGAGTAAAAACTCTGTCCCTGTTCCTCTCTTGGAACTGGATGGATCTCGTACACAATGTAAGAATGCCTCCTTCTTTATCTGGTTTGCAGATAATTGTGAAAGGCGAAATCTCCCCTTTTTTTGGGGGGGAATCTTTGAAATCCAGAAGATATCTCTGGGATATAAATTCCAATGCCTAGGGATCCTGGGCATCTCTTGCCCACGCCCGGGCGAAGAATGAAAGTCTGCCCCCTATAGGATCCGTTACCGGATAGGGGTCCGTTCCTTCATGCTGCCTTAGAGGCAGCAGCAGGCTCCTTGGCCTGCTTATCTTTGTTCCAGGTCCAATTGTCTCCAGACCGCCTTGGACTGAGCAAAAATTCCCTCTTGTTTTGCCTTAGAGGAAGTGGATGCCACACCTGCCCTGAAGTTTTAAAAGGCACGAAAATTAGACCTTTTTTGGCCCTTGATTCCTATCCTGAGGAAGGGCATGACCTTTTCCTCCAGTGATATAAGCAATAATCTCCTTCAAACCAGGCCCGAATAGGGTCTGCCCCTTGAAGGGAAGTTAAGTAGCTTATTTATTAAAGTCACGACAGCTGACCATGATATAAGCCATAGCGCTCTGCGCGCCAGTATAGTAAAAAACAGAATTCTTAGCCGTTAGTCTAGTCAAATGAACAAAGGCATCAGAAAACAAAGGAATTGGCTAGCATAAGCTTGTCAAATATATTCATCCAATGGAGTCGCTAACTGTAAAGCCTCATCAAGAGACTCAACCCAGAACGCCGCAGCAGCAGTGACAGAAGCAATGTATGCAAGGGGCTGCAGGATAAAACCCTGTTGAATAAACATTTTTTATCCATTGGATCTAAAAAGCACAACTGTCCTCGCCAGAGGTAGTGGTACGCTTAGCTAGAGTAGAAACTCTTCTCTCCACCTTAGGAACTGTCTGCCAGAAGTCCCGTGTGGTGGTAACTATTAGAAAACATTCTTCTAAAAAATAGGAGGGGAAGAGAACGGCACACCTGGTCTATCCCATTCCTTATTAAAAAATTTTTTAGTAAACCTCTTTAGGTATTGGAAAAACATCAGTACACACCGGCACTGCATATTATTTATCCAGTCTACACAATTTCTCTGGCCCTGCGATTGTACACATTCATTCAGAGCAGCCAAAGCCTCCCTGAGCAACAAGTGGAGGTTCTCAAGCATAAATTTTAAATGTAGAAATATCAGAATCAGGTTAAATCATCTTCCCTGAGTCAAAAAATCACCCACAGACTAAGCATATTGTGAGGTAGTATCATACATGGTTCTTAAAGCGTCTGTATGCTCTGTATCTACCCCCAGAGCTATCTGCTTTCCTTTAATTTCAGGTAGTCTGACTAATACTGCTGCCAGAGTATTATTCACCACCTTTGCCATGTCTTGTAAAATAAACGCTATGGACGCCCTTGATGTACTTGGCGCCATTTGAGCGTGAGTCCCTGAAGCGGGAGTCGAAGGGTCTGACACATGGGGAGAGTTAATCGGCATAACTTTCCCCTCGACAGAATCCCCTGGTAAAATAAACGCTATGGGTGCCCTTGATGTACTTGGCGCCATATGAGCGTGAGTCCCTAAAGCGGGAGTCAAAAGGTCTGACACGTGAGGAGAGTTAGTCAGCATAACTACCCCCACGACAGAATCCTCTGGTGATAATGTTTTTAAAGACAAAAAATGATCTTTATTGTTTAACATGAAATCAGTACATCTGGCACACATTCTAAGATGGGGTTCCACCATGGCCTTAAAACATAATGAACACAGAGCTTCCTCTATGTCAGACATGTTAGAACAGACTAATAATGAGACTAATAAGCTTGGAAAACACTTTAAATCAAGTTAACAAGCAAATATATAAAACGTTACTGTGCCTTTAAGAGAAACAAATTTTGTCAAAATTTGAAAAACAGTGAAAAAAGGCAGTAAAACAAACGAAATTTTTACAGTACATGTAATAAGGTAACAGAGCATTGCACCCACTTGCAAATGGATGATTAACCCCTTAATGCAAAAAACAGATAAAAAAAAGACAGACGTTTTTAAAAACAGACACAACAAAACTGCCACAGCAGAGCTGTGGATTACCTTCCCTATAAACGATTTTGGAAGTCTTTTTAGCCCTTTAGAAATGCCCTGTAGTATTCATGGGACTGCTGAGGGAATCTGGATAATTCATTTTGTAATTTTAACTGCGCAAAAAAGCGTTAAATTAGGCCCCTCCCACTCATATTACAACAGTGGGAAGCTTCAGTTAACTGTTTCTATGCAAAATTTAAGCCAGCCATGTGGAAAAAACTTAGGCCCCAATAAGTTTTATCACCAAACATATGTTAAAAAACGATTAAACATGCCAGCAAACGTTTTAAAACACATTTTTACAAGAGTATGTATCTCTATTAATAAGCCTGATACCAGTCGCTTTTACTGCATTTAAGGCTATACCAACATTACAGTGTTATCACCAATGTACGTTAAAAAACGATTAAACATGCCAGCAAACATTTTAAAACACATTTTTATAAGAGTATGTATCTCTATTAATAAGCCTGATACCAGTCGCTATCGCTGCATTTAAGGCTTTACTTACATTACTTCGGTATCAGCAGTATTTTCTTAGTCAATTCCATTCCTAGAAAAATATTTTACTGCACATACCTTATCTGCAGGAAAACCTGCACGCCATTCCCCCTCTGAAGTACCTCACTCCTCAGAATGTGTGAGAACAGCAAATGGATCTCAGTTACGTCTGCTAAGATCATAGAAAAAACGCAGGCAGATTCTTCTTCCAAATACTGCCTGAGATAAACAGCACACTCCGGTGCCATTTAAAAATAACAAACTTTTGATTGAAGAATAAACTAAGTATAAATCACCACAGACTCTCACGACCTCCTATCTATGTTGAGGCTTGCAAGAGAATGACTGAATATGGCAGTTAGGGGAGGAGCTATATAGCAGCTTTGCTGTGGGTGGACTCTTGCAACTTCCTGTTAAGAAGGAGAATATATTCCATAAGTAATGGATGATCCGTGGACTGGATACACTTAACAAGAGAA
This sequence comes from Bombina bombina, assembly GCF_027579735.1. NCBI lineage: Eukaryota > Metazoa > Chordata > Amphibia > Anura > Bombinatoridae > Bombina > Bombina bombina. Next base: position 157,490,391 of record NC_069507.1, on the reverse strand, counting down.
ATATACTTTTTCATGATAGCAGAGTAGTTATTTAAAAACAAAAACAAATGTCAAAAACTACCTTCTAAACAACTATAGAAAAAGAGAAAAAAAAAACCATTGTGACAAATCCATGCCCTCACCCGCCTGCACTCCACTCCGCCACCAAAAAAATTCCACTCAGAACAGCAGTGGATATGTCACTTTGCATGAAACGAAAATCATATGTGTTCTGCAATGTTAATAGCTATTTAAAATGAAATCTACCATTAAAATACACTCTTATATAACAACATAGTGGTTATTTTTTTTTAAAAAAAGTCGCAAACTACCTTCTAAACAACTAAAAAAAAGAAAAATTAAGTGTGACAAACCCCTGCCTTCACCCACCTCCACTCCGCCACCAAAAAATGCCACTCAGAAGAGCAGTGGGATGTCACTTTGCATAAAAAAATTTGTATAAGTTATTTAAAGCAAATAGCTATTAAAAATAAAAACAACCATTAAAATATACTTTTTCATGATAACAGAGTATTTATTTAAAAACAAAAACAAATGTCAAAAACTACCTTCTAATCAACTATAGAAAAAAAGAAACATTGTGACAAATCAATGCCCTCACTGCCTCCACTCCACTCTGCCACCAAAAAAATGCCACTCAGAGGAGCAGTAGATATGCTAGAGCATCTATCAGTGTCGCCTTGGGATCCCTGGACCTGGATCCGTAACACGGAAGCTTGGCGTTCTGGCGAGACGCCATGAGACCCAGTTCTGGTTTGCCCCAACGATGAATCAGTTGTGCAAATGCCTCCGGATGGAGTTATCACTCTCCCGGATGAAAAGTCTGACGACTTAGAAAATCCGCCTCCCAGTGCTCTACACCTGGGATATGGATAGCTGATAGTTGACAAGAGAGAATCTCTGCCCAGCGAATTATTTTTGAAACTTCTAACATCTCTAGGGAACTTCTCGTTCCCCCTTGATGGTTGATGTAAGCTACAGTCGTGATGTTGTCCGACTGAAATCTGATGTACCTCAGAGTTGCTAACTGAGGCCAAGCCTGAAGAGCCTTGAATATCGCTCTTAGTTCCAGAATATTTAATGGAAGGAGAGACGACTCCTGAGTCCATGATCCCTGAGCCTTCAGGGAGTTCCAGACTGCACCCCAACCTAGAAGGCTGGCATCTGTCGTAACAATTGTCCAATCTGGCCTGCGAAAGGTCATACCTTTGGACAGATGGACCCGAGATAGCCACCAGAAAAGAGAATCCCTGGTCTCTTGGTCCAGATTCAGTTGAGGGGACAAATCTGTGTAATCCCCGCTCCACTGACTGAGCATGCATAGTTGCAGCGGTCTGAAATGTAAGCGTGCAAACGGCACTATGTCCATTGCCGCTACCATTAAGCCGATTACTTCCATACACTGAACCACCGAAGGGCGCGGAATGGAATGAAGAACCCGGCTGGAATTTAGAAGCTTTGATAACCTGGACTCCGTCAGGTGAATTTTCATTTCTACAGAATCTATCAGAGTCCCTAGAAAGGAAACTCTTGTGAGTGGGGATAGAGAACTCTTTTCCTCGTTCACTTTCCACCCATGCGACCACAGAAATGCCAGTACTACGTCCATATGAGACTTGGCAATTTGGAAGTTTGACGCCTGTATCAGGATGTCGTCTAAATAAGGGGCTACTGCTATGCCCCATGGCCTTAGGACTGCCATAAGTGACCCTAGAACCTTTGTAAAGATTCTTGGGGCTGTAGCTAATCCCAAGGGAAGAGCTACAACTGGTAATGCCTGTCTTAAAAGGCAAACCTGAGAAACCGATGATGATCTTTGTGTAACAGAATGTGAAGATAAGCATCCTTTAGATCCACTGTAGTCATATATTGACCCTCCTGGATCAGTGGTAGGATGGTACGAATAGTTTCCATCTTGAACGACGGAACTTTGAGGAATTTGTTTAAGATCTTTAGATCCAAAATTGGTCTGAAGGTTCCCTCTTTTTTTGGGAACCACAAACAGATTTGAGTAAAAACCCTGTCCCTGTTCCTCCTTTGGAACTGGATGGATCACTCCCATAACTAGGAGGACTCGTACACAGTGTAAGAATGCCTCTCTCTTTATCTGGTGTGCAGATAATTGTGAAAGGTGAAATCTCCCTTTTGGGGGGGAAGCTTTGAAGTCCAGAAGATATCCCTGGGATATAATTTCCAACGCCCAGGGATCCTGAACATCTCTTGCCCACGCCTGGGCAAAGAGTGAAAGTCTGCCCCCTACTAGATCTGTTCCCGGATATGGGGGCCGTTCCTTCATGCTGTCTTAGAGGCAGCAGCAGGCTTTTTTACATGCTTACCTTTTTTCCATGTCAGGTTTGGATTGAGCAAAAGTTCCCTCTTATTTATTATTATAGGAAGTTGATGCCGCACCTGCCTTGAAGTTTTGAAAGGCACGAAAATTAGACTGTTTGGACCTGTCCTGAGGAAGGGCATGACCTTTTCCTCCAGTGATATCAGCAATAATCTCCTTCAACCAGGCCCGAATAGGGTCTGCCCCTTGAAGGGAATGTTAAGTAGCTTAGATTTTGAAGTCACGTCAGCTGACCATGATCTAAGCCATAGCGCTCTGCGCGCCTGTATAGCAAAACCAGAATTCTTAGCCGTTAGTTTAGTCAAATGAACAATGGCATCAGAATAAAAGAATTGGCTAGCTTAAGTGCTCTAAGTTTGCCAAGTATGTCATCCAATGGAGTCGCTACCTGTAAAGCCTCTTCCAGAGACTCAAACCAGTATGCCGCAGCAGCAGTGACAGGGGCAATGCATGCAAGGGGCTGTAGGATAAAACCTTGTTGAATAAATATTTTCTTAAGGTAACCTCTAATTTTTTTATCCATTGGATCTAAAAAAAAAAGCAAAACTGTCCTTGACAGGGATAATAGTACGCTTTACTAGAGTAGAAACTGCTCCCTCCACCTTAGGGACTGTCTGCCATAAGTCCCATGTGGTGGCGTCTATTGGAAACATTTTTCTAAAAATAGGAGGGGAAGAGAACGGCACACCTGGTCTATCCCATTCCTTATTAATAATTTCTGTAAACCTTTTAGGTATTTGGAAAAACATCAGTACACACCGGCACTGCAAAGAATTTATACAGTCTACACAATTTCTCTGGCACTGCAATGGTATCACAGTCATTCAGAGCAGCTAAAACCTCCCTAAGCAACACGCGGAGGTGTTCAAGCTTAAATTTAAATGTAGAAATATTAGAATCAGGTATCTTTCCTGAGTCATTAACATCACCCACTGACTGAAGCTCTCTTTCCTCAGCTTATCCATATTGTGAGACAGTATCAGACATGGTTCTTAAAGCGTCAGTATGCTCTGCATTTTGTCTCACCCCAGAGCTATCTCGCTTACCTCTAAGTTCAGGTAGTCTGGCTAATACCGCTGACAGTGTATTATCCATGACTGCCGCCATGTCTTGTAAAGTAAACGCTATGGGCGCCCTAGATGTACTTGGCGCCATTTGAGCGTGAGTCCCTTAAGCGGGAGTCAAAGGGTCTGACACGTGGGGCGAGTTAGTCGGCATAACTTCCCCCTCGTCAGATTCCTCTGGTGATAAATTTTTTAAGACAGAAAATGATCTTTATTGCATAAAATGAAATCAGTACATTTGGTACACATTCTAAGAGGGGTTCCACCATGGCTTTTAAACATAATAAACAAGGAGTTTCTTCTATGTCAGACATGTTTATACAGAATAGCAATGAGACTAGCAAGCTTGGAAAACACTTTAAATCAAGTTAACAAGCAAATATAAAAAACGGTACTGTGCCTTTAAGAGAAACAAATTTTGTCAGAATTTGAAAAACAGTGAAAAAATGCAGTAAATCAAATGAAATTTTTACAGTGTGTATAATAGGCTAACAGAGCATTGCACCCACTTGCAAATGGATGATTAACCCCTTAGTTAAAAAAACGGATCAAAAAAACAAAATAGACATTTTTTAAAAGTCACAACCAACTGCCACAGCAAGCTGTGGCCCTACCTTCCCCAATAAACGACTTTGGAAAGCCTTTGGGCCCTTTAGAGATGTCCTATAGCATTCAGAGGGCCTTTGAGGGAAGCTGGATGTCACAGTTTGTAATTTTAACTGCACCAACTGTAACTTTTATACTACAACAGTGGAAATTGTTTCTAGTCAAAATTTAAGCCAGCCATGTGGAAAAAACTAGGCCCCAATAAAGTTTTATCACCAAAGCATATATAAAAACGATTAAATATGCCAGCAAACGTTTTATATTGTAAATATCATAAGGGTATTACCCCTGGGAGTAAGCATGATAGCAGTCGTTATTAAATCACTGTATTCAGGCTTAACTTACATTAATCCGGTATCAGCATTATTTTCTAGTGTTTTCCATCTCTAGAAAAAATTATAACTGCACATACCTGATAGCAGAATAAACTGCACGCCATTCTCTCGCTGAAGTTACCTCATCTGTGTAATCCCCTCAGACATATGTGAGAATAGCAATGGATCTTAGTTACAACCTGCTAAGATCATTGAAACCTCAGGCAGATTCTTCTTCTATTTACTGCCTGAGATAAAATAGCACAACTCTGGTACTATTTAAAAATAACAAACTTTTGATTGAAGAAAATAAACTAGCTATATTTAACCACTCTCTCCTACAACGTCCTAGCTTGTTGAGAGTTGCAAGAGAATGACTGGCTATGACAGTTAGGGGAGGAGCTATATTACAGCTCTGCTGTGGGTGTCCTCTTGCAACTTCCTGTTGGGAATGAGAATATCCCACAAGTAATGGATGATCCGTGGACTGGATACACCTTACAAGAGAAATGTCACTTTGCATAAAACTAAAATCATATGTGTTCTGCAATGTTAATAGCTATTTAAAATGAAATCTACCATTAAAATACACTCTTATATAACAACATAGAGGCTATTATTATTATTTTTTTTTTAAAAAAGTCACAAACTACCCTTCTAAACAACTAACAAAAAAAGGAAAAAAAAAGTGTGACAAACCCCTGCCCTCTCCCACCTCCACTCCACTCCGCCACCAAAAAAATTCCACTCAGAGGAGCAGTGGGATGTCACTTTGCATAAATAAATTTGTATAAGTTATTTAAAGTAAATAGCTATTAAAAATAAAAACAACCATTAAAATATACTTTTTTTATGATAACAGAGTAGTTATTTAAAAAAAAAGAAATGTCAAAAACTACCTTCTAAACAACTATAGAAAAAGAGAAAAAAAGAAACATTGTGACAAATCCATGCCCTCACCCGCCTCCACTCCACTCCGCCACCAAAAAATGCCACTCAGAGGAGCAGTGGATATGTCACATAGCATAAAACAAAAAACATATGTGTTCTGCAATGTTAATAGCTATTTAAAATGAAATCTACCATTAAAAACATAATTTATGCTTACCTGATAAATTTATTTCTCTTGTGGTGTATCCAGTCCACGGATCATCCATTACTTATGGGATATTAACTCCTCCCCAACAGGAAGTGCAAGAGGATTCACCCAGCAGAGCTGCTATATAGCTCCTCCCCTAACTGCCATTACCAGTCATTCGACCGAAAACATGCAGAGAAAGGAAAACCATAGGGTACAGTGGTGACTGTAGTTTAATGGAAAAATTACCTGCCTTAAAGTGACAGGGCGGGCCGTGGACTGGATACACCACAAGAGAAATAAATTTATCAGGTAAGCATAAATTATGTTTTCTCTTGTTAAGTGTATCCAGTCCACGGATCATCCATTACTTATGGGATACCAATACCAAAGCTAAAGTACACGGATGACGGGAGGGACAGGCAGGCTCTTTATACGGAAGGAACCACTGCCTGAAGAACCTTTCTCCCAAAAACAGCCTCCGAAGAAGCAAAAGTGTCAAATTTGTAAAATTTGGAAAAAGTATGAAGAGAAGACCAAGTTGCAGCCTTGCAAATCTGTTCAACAGAAGCCTCATTCTTAAAGGCCCAAGTGGAAGCCACAGCTCTAGTAGAATGTGCTGTAATTCTTTCAGGAGGCTGCTGTCCAGCAGTCTCATAGGCTAACCGTATTATGCTACGAAGCCAAAAGGAGAGAGAGGTAGCCGAAGCTTTTTGACCTCTCCTCTGACCAGAATAAACGACAAACAGGGAAGACGTTTGTCGAAAATCCTTAGTTGCCTGTAGATAAAATTTCAGGGCACGGACTACATCTAGATTGTGTAGCAGACGTTCCTTTTTCGAAGAAGGATTAGGACACAAAGATGTAACCACAATCTCTTGATTGATATTCCTGTTAGTGACCACCTTAGGTAGGAACCCAGGTTTAGTACGCAGAACTACCTTGTCTGAATGAAAAATCAGATAAGGAGAATCACAATGTAAGGCAGATAACTCAGAGACTCTTCGAGCCGAGGAAATCGCCATTAAAAACAGAACTTTCCAAGATAACAACTTGATATCAATGGAATGAAGGGGTTCAAACGGAACCCCCTGTAAAACATTAAGAACTAAGTTCAAACTCCATGGTGGAGCAACAGTTTTAAACACAGGCTTGATCCTAGCTAAAGCCTGACAAAAAGCTTGAACGTCCGGAACTTCTGACAGACGTTTGTGTAAAAGAATGGACAGAGCTGAAATCTGTCCCTTTAAGGAACTAGCGGATAAACCCTTTTCTAAACCTTCTTGTAGAAAAGACAATATCCTCGGAATCCTAACCTTACTCCATGAGTAACTCTTGGATTCGCACCAATATAAGTATTTGCGCCATATCTTATGGTAAATCTTTCTGGTAACAGGCTTCCTAGCCTGTATTAAGGTATCAATAACTGACTCAGAAAAACCACGTTTTGATAAAATCAAGCGTTCAATTTCCAAGCAGTCAGCTTCAGAGAAATTAGATTTTGATGTTTGAAGGGACCCTGGATCAGAAGGTCCTGTTTGACATGTCCACTAGATCTGCATACCAAGTCCTGCGTGGCCATGCAGGTGTTATTAGAATCACTGATGCTCTCTCCTGTTTGATTCTGGCAATCAATCGAGGAAGCATCGGGAAGGGTGGAAACACATAAGCCATCCCGAAGGTCCAAGGTGCTGTCAAAGCATCTATCAGAACCGCTCCCGGATCCCTGGATCTGGACCCGTAACGAGGAAGCTTGGCATTCTTTCGAGACGCCATGAGATCTATCTCTGGTTTGCCCCAACGTCAAAGTATTTGGGCAAAGACCTCCGGATGAAGTTCCCACTCCCCCGGATGAAAAGTCTGACGACTTAAGAAATCCGCCTCCCAGTTCTCCACTCCCGGGATGTGGATTGCTGACAGGTGGCAAGAGTGAGACTCTGCCCAGCGAATTATCTTTGATACTTCCATCATTGCTAGGGAGCTTCTTGTCCCTCCCTGATGGTTGATGTAAGCTACAGTCGTGATGTTGTCCGACTGAAACCTGATGAACCCCCGAGTTGTTAACTGGGGCCAAGCCAGAAGGGCATTGAGAACTGCTCTCAATTCCAGAATGTTTATTGGTAGGAGACTCTCCTCCTGATTCCATTGTCCCTGAGCCTTCAGAGAATTCCAGACAGCGCCCCAACCTAGTAGGCTGGCGTCTGTTGTTACAATTGTCCAGTCCGGCCTGCTGAATGGCATCCCCCTGGACAGATGTGGCCGAGAAAGCCACCATAGAAGAGAATTTCTGGTCTCTTGATCCAGATTCAGAGTAGGGGACAAGTCTGAGTAATCCCCATTCCACTGACTTAGCATGCACAATTGCAGCGGTCTGAGATGTAGACGTGCAAAGGGTACTATGTCCATTGCTGCTACCATTAAGCCGATCACCTCCATGCATTGAGCTACTGACGGGTGTTGAATGGAATGAAGGACACGGCATGCATTTTGAAGCTTTGTTAACCTGTCTTCTGTCAGGTAAATCTTCATTTCTACAGAATCTATAAGAGTCCCCAAGAAGGGAACTCTTGTGAGTGGAAAGAGAGAACTCTTCTTTTCGTTCACCTTCCATCCATGCGACCTTAGAAATGCCAGTACTAACTCTGTATGAGACTTGGCAGTTTGAAAGCTTGAAGCTTGTATCAGAATGTCGTCTAGGTACGGAGCTACCGCAATTCCTCGCGGTCTTAGTACCGCCAGAAGAGCACCCATAACCTATGTGAAGATTCTCGGAGCCGTAGCCAATCCGAATGGAAGAGCTACAAACTGGTAATGCCTGTCTAGAAAGGCAAACCTTAGATATCGGTAATGATCTTTGTGAATCGGTATGTGAAGGTAAGCATCCTTTAAATCCACTGTGGTCATGTACTGACCCTTTTGGATCATGGGTAAAATTGTCCGAATAGTTTCCATTTTGAACGATGGAACTCTTAGGAATTTGTTTAGGATCTTTAAATCCAAGATTGGCCTGAAAGTTCCCTCTTTTTTGGGAACCACAAACAGATTTGAGTAAAACCCTTGTCCTTGTTCCGACCGCGGAACCGGATGGATCACTCCCATTAATAAAAGATCTTGTACGCAGCGTAGAAACGCCTCTTTCTTTATTTGGTTTGTTGACAACCTTGACAGATGAAATCTCCCTCTTGGGGGAGAGAATTTGAAGTCTAGAAGGTATCCCTGAGATATGATCTCTAACGCCCAGGGATCCTGGACATCTCTTGCCCAAGCCTGGGCGAAGAGAGAAAGTCTGCCCCCCACTAGATCCGTTCCCGGATCGGGGGCCCTCGATTCATGCTGTCTTAGGGGCAGCAGCAGGTTTCCTGGCCTGCTTGCCCTTGTTCCAGGACTGGTTAGGTCTCCAGCCTTGTCTGTAGCGAGCAACAGCTCCTTCCTGTTTTGGTGCAGAGGAAGTTGATGCTGCTCCTGCTTTGAAATTATGAAAGGAACGAAAATTAGACTGTCTAGCCTTAGGTTTGGCTCTGTCTTGAGGCAGGGCATGGCCTTTACCTCCTGTAATGTCAGCGATAATTTCTTTCAACCCGGGCCCGAATAAGGTCTGCCCTTTGAAAGGTATATTAAGCAATTTAGATTTAGAAGTAACGTCAGCTGACCAGGATTTTAGCTACAGTGCTCTGCGTGCCTGAATGGCGAATCCGGAATTCTTAGCCGTAAGTTTAGTTAAATGTACTACGGCATCTGAAATAAATGAGTTAGCTAACTTAAGGGCTTTAAGCTTGTGTGTAATCTCATCTAATGGAGCTGATTCAAGTGTCTCTTCCAGAGACTCAAACCAAAATGCTGCTGCAGCCGTGACAGGCGCAATGCATGCAAGAGGTTGCAATATAAAACCTTGTTGAACAAACATTTTCTTAAGGTAACCCTCTAACTTTTTATCCATTGGATCTGAAAAGGCACAGCTATCCTCCACCGGGATAGTGGTACGCTTAGCTAAAGTAGAAACTGCTCCCTCCACCTTAGGGACCGTTTGCCATAAGTCCCGTGTGGTGGCGTCTATTGGAAACATCTTTCTAAATATCGGAGGGGGTGAGAACGGCACACCGGGTCTATCCCACTCCTTAGTAACAATTTCAGTAAGTCTCTTAGGTATAGGAAAAACGTCAGTACACGCCGGTACCGCAAAATATTTATCCAACCTACACATTTTCTCTGGTATTGCAACTGTGTTACAATCATTCAGAGCCGCTAACACCTCCCCTAGTAATACACGGAGGTTTTCCAGCTTAAATTTAAAATTTGAAATATCTGAATCCAGTTTGTTTGGATCAGAACCGTCACCCGCAGAATGAAGCTCTCCGTCCTCATGTTCTGCAAATTGTGACGCAGTGTCTGACATGGCCCTAATATTATCAGCGCACTCTGTTCTCACCCCAGAGTGATCACGCTTACCTCTTAGTTCTGGTAATTTAGCCAAAACTTCAGTCATAACAGTAGCCATATCCTGTAATGTGATTTGTAATGGCCGCCCAGATGTACTCGGCGCTACAATATCACGCACCTCCCGAGCGGGAGATGCAGGTACTGACACGTGAGGCGAGTTAGTCGGCATAACTCTCCCCTCGTTGTTTGGTGAAATATGTTCAATTTGTACAGATTAACTTTTATTTAAAGTAGCATCAATACAGTTAGTACATAAATTTCTATTGGGCTCCACTTTGGCTTTAGCACATATAGCACAGATATCTTCCTCTGAATCAGACATGTTTAACACACTAGCAAATAAACTAGCAACTTGGAAATACTTTTCAAGTAATTTACTATAATATGAAAACGTACTGTGCCTATAAGAAGCACAGAAAAAGTTATGACAGTTGAAAATTAATAAACTGAAAAGTTATAGCATCAAATCTTTGTAAAAAACACAATTTTAGCAAAGGATTGCTCCCATTAGCAAAGGATAACTAACCCTGATAGCAGAAAAAAATAAAAAAAAAAATAATACAGAAATAAACGTTTTTTTATCACAGTCAACTACAATCTCACAGCTCTGCTGTGAGTGATTACCTCCCTCAAAACAAGTTTTGAAGACCCCTGAGTTCTGTAGAGATGAACCGGATCATGCAGGGAAGACAATAAACTTCTGACTGAATTTTTTGATGCGTAGCAAAAGCACCAAAAAAGGTCTCTCCCCCTCACACATAACAGTGAGAGAGATCAGTAAACTGTCATAAATTAAATAAAACGACTGCCAAGTGGAAAAAAATAGTGCCCAAAACATTTTTTCACCCAGTACCTCAGAAAATTAAACGATTTTACATGCCAGCAAAAAACGTTTAACATTAATAAATTGAGTGTTATTAAAAAGCCTGTTGCTAGTCCCTGCAAATTAGGCTAAAGTTTTATGCATACAGTATAATTCCAGTGAAGTGCCATTCCCCAGAATACTGAAGTGTAAAATATACATACATGACAGCCTGATACCAGTTGCTGCTACTGCATTTAAGGCTGAGTTTACATTATATCGGTATGGCAGAATTTTCTCATCAATTCCATTGTCAGAAAATAATAAGCTGCTACATACCTCTTTGCAGATTAATCTGCCCGCTGTCCCCTGATCTGAAGTTTACCTCTCCTCAGATGGCCGAGAAACAGCAATATGATCTTAACTACTCCGGCTAAAATCATAGAAAAACTCAGGTAGATTCTTCTTCAAATTCTACCAGAGAAGGAATAACACACTCCGGTGCTATTATAAAATAACAAACTTTTGATTGAAGGTATGAAACTAAGTATAATCACCACAGTCCTCTCACACATCTTATCTATTCGTTGGGTGCAAGAGAATGACTGGTAATGGCAGTTAGGGGAGGAGCTATATAGCAGCTCTGCTGGGTGAATCCTCTTGCACTTCCTGTTGGGGAGGAGTTAATATCCCATAAGTAATGGATGATCCGTGGACTGGATACACTTAACAAGAGAAATACACTCTTATATAATAACATAGTGGTTATTTTTTTTAAAAAAGCCACAAACTACAGGGAGTGCAGAATTATTAGGCAAATGAGTATTTTGACCACATCATCCTCTTTATGCATGTTGTCTTACTCGAAGCTGTATAGGCTCGAAAGCCTACTACCAATTAAGCATATTAGGTGATGTGCATCTCTGTAATGAGAAGGGGTGTGGTCTAATGACATCAACACCCTATATCAGGTGTGCATAATTATTAGGCAACTTCCTTTCCTTTGGCAAAATGGGTCAAAAGAAGGACTTGACAGGCTCAGAAAAGTAAAAAATAGTGAGATATCTTGCAGAGGGATGCAGCACTCTTAAAATTGCAAAGCTTCTGAAGCGTGATCATCGAACAATCAAGCGTTTCATTCAAAATAGTCAACAGGGTCGCAAGAAGCGTGTGGAAAAACCAAGGCGCAAAATAACTGCCCATGAACTGAGAAAAGTCAAGCGTGCAGCTGCCAAGATGCCACTTGCCACCAGTTTGGCCATATTTCAGAGCTGCAACATCACTGGAGTGCCCAAAAGCACAAGGTGTGCAATACTCAGAGACATGGCCAAGGTAAGAAAGGCTGAAAGACGACCACCACTGAACAAGACACACAAGCTGAAACGTCAAGACTGGGCCAAGAAATATCTCAAGACTGATTTTTCTAAGGTTTTATGGACTGATGAGTCTTGATGGGCCAGATGGATGGGCCCGTGGCTGGATTGGTAAAGGGCAGAGAGCTCCAGTCCGACTCAGACGCCAGCAAGGTGGAGGTGGAGTACTGGTTTGGGCTGGTATCATCAAAGGTGAGCTTGTGGGGCCTTTTCGGGTTGAGGATGGAGTCAAGCTCAACTCCCAGTCCTACTGCCAGTTTCTGGAAGACACCTTCTTCAAGCAGTGGTACAGGAAGAAGTCTGCATCCTTCAAGAAAAACATGATTTTCATGCAGGACAATGCTCCATCACACACGTCCAAGTACTCCACAGCGTGGCTGGCAAGAAAGGGTATAAAAGAAGAAAATCTAATGACATGGCCTCCTTGTTCACCTGATCTGAACTCCATTGAGAACCTGTGGTCCATCATCAAATGTGAGATTTACAAGGAGGGAAAACAGTACACCTCTCTGAACAGTGTCTGGGAGGCTGTGGCTACTGCTGCACGCAATGTTGATGGTGAACAGATCAAAACACTGACAGAATCCATGGATGGCAGGCTTTTGAGTGTCCTTGCAAAGAAAGGTGGCTATATTGGTCACTGATTTGTTTTTGTTTTGTTTTTGAATGTCAGAAATGTATATTTGTGAATGTTGAGATGTTATATTGGTTTCACTGGTAAAAATAAATAATTGAAATGGGTATATATTTGTTTTTTGTTAAGTTGCCTAATAATTATGCACAGTAATAGTCACCTGCACACACAGATATCCCCCTAAAATAGCTATAACTAAAAACAAACTAAAAACTACTTCCAAAACTATTCAGCTTTGATATTAATGAGTTTTTTTGGGTTCATTGAGAACATGGTTGTTGTTCAATAATAAAATTAATCCTCAAAAATACAACTTGCCTAATAATTCTGCACTCCCTGTACTTTCTAAATAACTAAAAAAAATGAAAAAATAAGTGTGACAAACCCCAGCCCTCACCCACCTCCACTCCACTCCGCCACCAAAAAAATGCCACTCAGAGGAGCAGTGGGATGTCACTTTGCATAAATAAATTTGTATAAGTTATTTAAAGTAAATAGCTATTAAAAATAAAAACAACCGGGGGCGGAGCCGACAGCCGAGGAGACAAGACGTGTGTTAAGAGAGCTCCTGACTTTATATAACTTTTTTAGGGTCTAAATCCTCAGAATATAACAACTTCTGAGACTCATCAATACAATATAGATGATATCTGCTACTACTACCAACCTGGAGTCTTAGTTATGCAACAGACCAGCAGTTTGACCTGAACTCTCTACGTAAACCACGCGGCTAATTTGGCGGCCTAGATTGCCGTATCCGCCAGCTCTAGCATAGAAGTAGGGGCCACCTGAGTTGAGCATTGAAGCTGATCCGACATACAACATTCTCAACATCAATATGGAAGCTGTTGTCAAGGCGATACATATTCTAGTCTCTGATTTAGAGGCACCGCTCCTACGGGAGTTGGTTTCCCTTTCTCAGATAGTCCGCACGGATCGTGCCATGTCCTCGGAGGTAATAGAGGACGCAAATCCTGTGATCGATACTAACAATAAGCTGCAGCAACCGGACTATATACTTACCCCAGATGATCGTAAGGATTTGTCGCTTGAGCTTGGCAGTGAGGTGAATGTCGGTCCTTTCACTTTGGCCCACCCGCAGAAAGAGAGGGCTGAGGCCCAGAAACGGAACTATCCTCCTTTGTGGGACCGCTGGCTAAGTCTGTTGAGGAAGGATGAAGAAGTGACGGACACCGGAGAAGGCATTTGTGGCAAGATATGTGGAGATGACCGTTATGCACTGACAGCTGGAGTGGTGCAGAGACGGGTGAAGTCGGCTGGTTCGGTTGGAGTACTGAAGTGCTGTGGGGATCAGATTGCATCATTGTTAGCCTTGGAGATGCAGTGGCTGTGTTACACTGGGCCATTTCTTGCTGTCAGTTTGGGAGTCTGGGACAGAAGACACAATGCGATACGGAGTTGGATCCTGACTCTAGTCGTAGTTATGGTCCCTGAAACGGACAGATATGCTGGGCTGGAGGTACTGATAGCAACTTGGTTACAACAAACTGCCAGAAAAGATGGAGTGGGCTAAAAGACTAAATCCCTTGCAGAGACTCTGTGGATTATTGGGACAATGCTCTTAGTTATGGACCGTAAATAGGTATGTTCGGGACTTTCCATTTGGTTCTGTTGCCAATAGTTTATTCCACAAAGCTTGGTATACGGGAGGATCAGCCACACACACGGAGCAGTTTTTTTGCAGTTATATTTTAAGTTAAACATGTTAAGTAACATCTTAAATTTTGGCCTATACTTGTCCCATTAGACAGGTTAAAAGACTTTGCTACATCTTCTTGGGACATAATAAATGCGTATAGTTCATACTACAGGAGCTAAGTTATCTAAACTTCTATTAGAGAGACTCTTGCGGCTGACCAGGGCTCAGGACTAAATCAGATGTTATTATGTTTGTTGTTACGCATAATTTTTCTCCCTGATGTAATGATTCATTCAGAGCAGGTTTAATATCACCAGGTTCACTCTAGATGTGATTTGCTTAGTTTTTCACTTGGATATAGATACTGTTCTGAGATGTATAACTCCACTTGTAATATTTAAAGCTAGAAACTTTTTTTAATATAGACCTGAAGACAGCATGATAATATTTTATATTATACTATACTCTGTATTTAAGGTATAGAACATCTACATAAGCTACTTTCTTCTTTATGCTATTAGATAAAAACCCAGCGCTTAACCTACCTACATAATAATGTTATAGTAAGGGTGACTATATACTGTTACATATGAAGCTGCCGGTGGCCGAGGCAGCAGAATCCTTATGACACTTGCGCTGTTGGTGTTTGTTTATTTATAATAATAAGGAGAAGGAAAATAATAGTAGATAAGCACTGAGATTACTATATCTTTTCATTTGCATACCTGTCATAGGTTTAAGCTCAATCTTCAGATTTGCTGTCTACAGATCAACTCCTGATACCTTCAAATCCCAAACCTTATGCTATTAGGATGGCATTATATGTTTAGACTATGATATGTTATAGGCTAGCCCTATTGTCTTGTATTATGCTTTATTAAATGTGTAATAACATACCTGCTCCTGGTATATTAGAACCAGAAATACCCTCTGTAAAATTTCTTGGTCTTACTTCTGCTGAAATATTCTAATCACCTAGATGTAGAGAAAGTCTCACTGGGGTCTGTTCACTACTGGCCCATGTGTATGCATATTTTTCACAGTGTAGATCTTGACATGTACATTTTTTTTTCTTTTTGTGTGTGGGTCGACCTCATGATATAAAAGATATTCTTTTTTTAAAGGTTACTCTCTAAAATTGGATCCACCCCCCCATAGCTATAGATATAGCTATATTTGCTTACTGGATAAGCACAGGAACATAGATTCCATCGTTTTTTTCCCCCCGAAATCCTAATATTTGTCTAAATGCTAGTAAGCTTATGTTTCTTACAAGAGTTTTAAGCAATATAAGTTTTTTGATGGGTGCATAGAAGACTGTTTTCTGTGCAGATACCACACTACTCATGGGCATAGTATCTGTACCTGTATTTTTATCTGTTAATTTATTCTAGTTTCTGCCCCTTATCTAATATATATGATGATACCCTTAG
Source organism: Bombina bombina (assembly GCF_027579735.1). NCBI lineage: Eukaryota > Metazoa > Chordata > Amphibia > Anura > Bombinatoridae > Bombina > Bombina bombina. The sequence continues at coordinate 157,474,640 of NC_069507.1, read as the reverse complement.
GTATTATGCAATTTCACCTGGCTAAACTTATAGTATTATATATCTTTATAGCACCTATTAGACATATATAGCATTGGACATATGCTTCATCTGTTATTTTCAGAATATTTCCCTTCCCCCTATCATACTGAACAAAAAGGGGATCTCATGCTCATCTATTATAGTAAGATATTTTGGAAACTTGAACAGAAAGAGCGTGCTTCTTAGAATTCTTGACAAAAATGATACTTGAAATAGGTATGATTAGGAAAAATATTTGAGGTTGTATTACTTTGTTAATGTAAGTGTTTCACTATATATTGCGTTCCACTGGCAATGAGTCATTATAGGTTTTGTGTACATTACAGGTGTATAGACTGGACATAGCTCTTTATGTAATGGTCTGAACACATGCATTCGATTTTTTCTGTTGTTTTCCGAATGTGAATGGTACTTTGTAATGTTTGAATATACCTCAATAAATTTAAAAAAATAAATAAATATAAAAAAAAAAAACAACCATTAAAATATACTTTTTCATGATAACAGAATATTTATTTAAAAACAAAAACAAATGTCAAAAACTACCTTCTAAACAACTATAGAAAAAAGAAACATTGTGACAAATCCATGCCCTCACCGCCTCCACTCCACTCCGCCACCAAAAAAATGCCACTCAGAGGAGCAGTAGATATGTCACTTTGCATAAAACGAAAATCATATGTGTTCTGCAATGTTAATAGCTATTTAAAATGAAATCTACCATTAAAATACACTCTTATATAACAACATAGTGCTGATTTTTTTTTAAAAAGTCACAAACTACCTTCTAAATAACTAAAAAAAAAGAAAAAATAAGTGTGACAAACCCCTGCCCTCACCCACCTCCACTCCACTCCGCCACCAAAAAATGCCACTCAGAGGAGCAGTGGGATGTCACTTTGCATAAATAAATTTGTATAAGTTATTTAAAGTAAATAGCTATTAAAAATAAAAACAACCATTAAAATATACTTTTTCATGACCCCTAATTTAAAAAAAAAGAAAAAATAAGTGTGACAAACCCCTGCCCTCACCCACCTCCACTCCACTCCGTCACCAAAAAAATGCCACTCAGAGGAGCAGTGGGATGTCACTTTGCATAAATAAATTTGTATAAGTTATTTAAAGTAAATAGCTATTAAAAATAAAAACAAACATTAAAAACAAAATTTATGCTTACCTGATAAATTTATTTTTCTTGTGGTGTATCCAGTACACGGATTCATCCATTACTTGTGGGACATTCTCCTTCCCAACAGGAAGCTGCAAGAGGATCACCACAGCACAGCTGTCTATATAGCTCCTCCCCTAACTGCCACCTCCCAGTCATTCGACCGAAGACAAGCAAGAGAAAGGAGAAACTATAGGGTGCAGTGGTGACTGTAGTTTAAAAATTAAAAAACACCTGCCTTAAAATGACAGGGCAGGCCGTGGACTGGATACACCACAAGAGAAATAAATTTATCAGGTAAGCATAAATTTTGTTTTCTCTTGTAAGGTGTATCCAGTCCACGGATTCATCCATTACTTGTGGGATACCAATACCAAAGCTATAGGACACGGATGAAGGAAGGGACAAGGCAGGCGCTTAAACGGAAGGCACCACTGCCTGTAAAACCTTTCTCCCAAAAATAGCCTCCGAAGAAGCAAAAGTATCAAATTTGTAGAATTTAGAAAAAGTATGAAGCGAAGACCAAGTCGCCACCTTACAAATCTGTTCCACAGAAGCCTCATTTTTAAAAGCCCATGTGGAAGCCACCGCTCTAGTGGAATGAGCTGTAATTCTTTCAGGAGGCTGCTGGCCAGCAGTCTCATAAGCTAAGCGGATTATACTTCTTAACCAAAAAGAAAGAGAAGTTGCTGAAGCCTTTTGGCCTCTCCTCTGTCCAGAGTAGACAACAAACAATGCAGATGTTTGACGAAAATCTTTAGTAGCTTGTAAATAAAACTTTAAAGCACGAGCCACGTCAAGATTGTGTAATAGACGTTCCTTCTTTGAAGAAGGATTAGGACACAGTGACGGAACAACAATCTCCTGATTGATATTCTAATTAGATACCACCTTAGGAAGAAACCCAGGTTTGGTACGCAAAACTACCTTATCTGCATGGAAGATCAGATAAGGGGAATCACAACTCTTCGAGCCGAAGAGATAGCTACCAAAAACAGAACTTTAAGAACTAAATTTAAACTCCATGGCGGAGCAACAGGTTTAAACACAGGCTTGATTCTAACTAAAGCCTGACAAAACGCCTGAACGCCTGGAACATACGCCAGACGCTTGTGCAAAAGAATAGACAGAGCAGAAATCTGTCCCTTTAAGGAACTAGCTGACAATCCCTTCTCCAATCCTTCTTGGAGAAAAGACAATATCCTGGGAATCCTGAATTTACTCCATGAGTAACCCTTGGATTCACACCAATGAAGATATTTACACCATATCTTATGATAGATTTTCCTGGTGACAGGCTTTCAAGCCTGAATTAAGGTATCAATGACCGACTCGGAAAAACCACACTTTGATAAAATCAAGCGTTCAATCTCCAAGCAGTCAGACGCAGAGAAATTAGATTTGGATGTTGGAAGGGACCTTGAAGTAGAAGGTCCTGCCTCAGCGGCAGAGTCCATGGTGGAAAGGATGACATGTCCACCAGATCTGCATACCAAGTCCTGCGTGGCCACGCAGGAGCTATCAAAATCACCGAAGCTCTCTCCTGCTTGATCTTGGCAATCAGCCGAGGGAGCAGAGAAAACGGTGGAAACACATAAGCCAGGTTGAAGGACCAGGGCACTGCTAGAGCATCTATCAGCGCTGCCTGGTGATCCCTTGACCTGGACCCGTAACAAGGAAGTTTGGCGTTCTGACGAGACGCCATGAGATCCAGTTCTGGTTTGCCCCATAGTTGAATCAGCTGGGCAAATACCTCCGGATGGAGCTCCCACTCCTCCGGATGAAAAGTCTGCCGACTTAGAAAATCCGCCTCCCAGTTCTCTACTCCTGGGATATGGATAGCTGAGAGATGGCAAGAGTGAATCTCTGCCCATAGAATTATCTTTGAAAACTCCAACATTGCCAAGGGGCTCCTTGTTCCCCCCTGATGGTTGATATAGGCTACAGTTGTGATGTTGTCCGTCTGAAATCTGATGAACCTGACCGCAGCTAGCTGAGGCCAAGCCTGAAGAGCATTGAATATCGCTCTTAGTTCCAGAATGTTTATCGGAAGGAGTGCCTCCTCCTGAGTCCACGAGCCCTGAGTCTTCAGGGAGTTCCAGACTGCACCCCAGCCCAGAAGGCTGGCATCTGTCGTTACTATAGTCCAATCTGGCCTGTGGAAGCTCATCCCCTTGGACAGATGGACCCGAGATAGCCACCAGAGAAGAGAATCCCTGGTTTCTTGATCCAGATTTAGTAGAGGGGACAAATCTGTGTAATCCCCATTCCACTGACTGAGCATGCAAAGTTGCAGCGGTCTGAGATGTAGGCGGGCAAACGGTACTAGTTCCATTGCCGCTACCATTAAACCGATTACTTCCATACACTGAGCCACTGAAGGACGAGAAGTGGAATAAAGAACACGGCAAGAGTCTAGAAGTTTTGACAATGTGGCCTTCGTTAGGTAAATCTTCATTTCTACCGAATCTATCAGAGTCCCTAGGAATTAAACTTTTGTTAGAGGTGATAGAGAGCTTTTTTCTTCATTCACCTTCCACCCATGGGACCTCAGAAATGCCAGAACAATGTCCGTGTGTCGACGCCTGTATCAGAATGTCGTCTAAGTAAGGGGCTACTGCTATACCCCGCGGCCTTAGGACCACTAGAAGGGACTCTAGAACCTTTGTAAAGATTCTTGGTGCCGTGGCCAACCCGAAGGAAAGAGCCACAAACTGGTAGTGCCTGTCTAGAAAGGCAAACCTGAGAAAACGATGATGATCTTTGTGTATCGGGATGTGAAGATAAGCATCCTTTAGGTCTACGGTAGTCATATATTGACCCTCCTGGATCATAGGAAGGATGGTTCGAATAGTCTCCATCTTGAAGGATGGAACTCTGAGAAATTTGTTTAGGATCTTGAGATCTAAGATTGGTCTGAATGTTCCCTCTTTCTTGGGAACTACAAACAGATTTGAATAGAAGCCCTGACCCTGTTCCTCCTGCGGAACTGGGTGGATCACTCCCATAATTAGGAGGTCTTGAACACAATGTAAGAATGCCTCTCTCTTTATCTGGTTTGCAGATAAAAGTGAGAGATGAAATCTCCCTTTTGGGGGAGAGGTTTTGAATTCCAGAAGATAACCCTTGGACACAATTTCCAATGCTCAGGGATCCTGGACATCTCTTGCCCAAGCCTGGGCGAAGAGAGAGAGTCTGCCCGCTACTAGATCCATTTCCAGTTTGGGGGATGCTCCTTCATGCTGTCTTAGAGGCAGCAGCAGGCATTTTGGCCTGTTTCCCCTAGTTCCAAGCCTGGTTAGGTCTGCAGACCGGCATAGACTGGGCAAAAGTTCCCTCTTGTTTTGTGTTAGAGGAAGTTGAAGCTGCGCCACTCATGAAGTTTCGAATGGGCCGAAAACTAGACTGTTTGGTCCTTAATTTGTTGGACCTGTCTTGAGGAAGGGCGTGACCTTTTCCTCCAGTGATGTCAGAAATGATCTCCTTCAGTCCAGGCCCGAATAGGGTCTGTCCTTTGAAGGGAATGTTGAGAACTTTAGACTTTGAAGTCACGTCAGCTGACCAGGATTTAAGCCATAGAGCCTTACGCGCCTGAATAGCAAAACCTGAATTTTTAGCCGTTAGCTTGGTTAAATGAACAACGGCATCAGAAACAAATGAATTGGCTAGCTTAAGGGCCCTAAGCTTGTCAATAATATCTTCCAACGGGGTTTCAACCTGTAGAGCCTCCTCTAGGGACTCAAACCAGAAATCCGTGGCAGCAGTGACTGGGGCAATGCATGCAAGAGGCTGGAGAATAAAACCTTGTTGAATAAAAATTTTCTTAAGGTAACCCTCTAATTTTTTATCCATTGGATCTAGAAAAGCACAACTGTCCTCGACAGGGATAGTGGTACGCTTAGCTAGAGTAGAAACTGCTCCTTCCACCTTAGGGACCATCTGCCATAAGTCCCGTGTAGCGGCGTCTATAGGAAACATCTTTTTAAAAAGAGCAGGGGGAGAGAACAGTACACCTGGTCTATCCCATTCCTTAGTAATAATTTCAGAAAACCTTTTAGGGATTGGAAAAACATCAGTGTAAGTAGGTACTGCATAGTATTTATCCAATCTACATAATTTCTCTGGGACTACAATAGTGTCACAGTCGTCCAGAGTTGCTAAAACCTCCCTGAGCAATACGCGGAGGTGTTCAAGCTTAAATTTAAATGTAGACATATCAGAATCAGATTGAAGTATCTTCCCTGAACCAGAAAAATCACCCACAGATTGAAGCTCCCCTGCTTCAGCTTCAGTATAATGTGAGGGTGTATCAGACATAGCTACTAAAGCGTCAGAGAGCTCTGTATTTATTCTAGTCCCAGAGCTGTCTCGCTTTCCTTGCAATCCTGGCAGTTTAGATAATACCTCTGTAAGGGTATGATTAATAACTGCCGCCATGTCTTGCAAGGTATACGCAATGGGCGCGCTAGATGTACTAGGCGTCCCCTGAGCGGGATTTATAAGATCTGACACGTGGGGAGAGTTAGACGGCATAACTCCCTCCTTGTCAATTTCTTCTGGTGATAAATTTTTTAAAGCCAGAATATGGTCTTTGTAATCTATGGTAAAATCAGTGCATTTGGTACACATTCTAAGAGGGGGTTCCACAATGGCTTCTAAACATAATGAACAATGAGTTTCCTCTATGTCAGACATGTTTAAACAGACTAGTAATGAGACCAGCAAGCTTGGAAAACACTTTAATAACTGTGAACAAGCAAAAAATAAAAACGGTACTGTGCCTTTAAGAGAAAAAAACAATCACAGAAACTGCAAAACAGTGAAAAAAGCAGTAAATCTTATGAAATTTTTACAGTGTGTATAATAGGCTGCAAGAGCATTGCACCCACTTGCAAATGGATAATTAACCCCTTAGTTTCAAAACCGGATCAAAAAAACGATATAAACGTTTTTAAACAGTCACAACAAACTGCCACAGCTCTTCTGTGGCCCTACCTGCCCAAACAACGACTTTGGAAGGCACAAAAATCCTTTAGAGAGGTCCTAAATGTTCAGGGGACTCCTTCAGGGAAGCTAGATGTCTCAAGCTGCAAAAACTAATGCAAAAATAGGCCCCTCCCAACCTGTACTCACAGTGAGAGGGCCTTAAAAAACTATCCCTAGGCAAAATCTAGCCACCCATGTGGAAAAAACTAGGCCCCAGAATAAAGTTTTATCACCAAAATGTAATAAAAGTTTAAACACCTTCAAGCAAACGTTATATCTATTCAGTAATGTGAGTAAATAATAAAAATATTACCCTTTACAGCAAGCATGATACCAGTCGTTATTAAATCACTGTAATCAGGCTTACCTTAAATAAATTCGGTATTGTCAGCATTTTCTAGCTTATCATCTCTCTAGAAAAATTTAAAACTGCACATACCTCAGAGCAGGAGACCCTGCACGCCATTCCCCCAGCTGAAGTTACCACTCTCTTCAGTTATGTGTGAGAACAGCAGTGGATCTTAGTTACAACCTGCTAAGATCATCAAAAAACCACAGGCAGACTCTTCTTCAACTTTCTGCCTGAGGCTAAAATAGTACAACTCCGGTACCATTTGAAAATAACAAACTTTTGATTGAAGATAAACTACTTTAATGCACCACATCTCTCTAGCTACTTCCCTTGTTGAGAGTTGAAAGAGAATAAATGGGTGGTGGCAGTTAGGGGAGGAGCTATATAGACAGCTCTGCTGTGGGTGATCCTCTTGCAGCTTACTGTTGGAAAGGAGAATATCCCACAAGTAATGGATGAATCCGTGGACTGGATACACCTTACAAGAGAAATATACTTTTTTATGATAACAGAGTAGTTATTTAAAAAAAATCAAATGTCAAAAACTACCTTCTAAACAACTATAGAAAAAGAGAAAAAAAGAAACATTGTGACAAATCCATGCCCTCACCCACCTCCACTCCACTCAGCCACCAAAAAAATGCCACTCAGAGGAGCAGTAGATATGTCACTTTGCATAAAGCAAAAATCATATGTGTTCTGCAATGTTAATAGCTATTTAAAATGAAATCTACCATTAAAATACACTCTTATATAACAACATAGTGGTTATTTTTTTTTTAAAAAAGTCACAAACTACCTTCTAAATAACTAAAAAAAAAAAAAGAAAAAATTTGTGTGACAAACCCCAGCCCTCACCCACCTCCACTCCACTCCGCCACCAAAAAAATGCCACTCAGAGGAGCAGTGGGATGTCACTTTGCATAAATAAATTTGTATAAGTTATTTAAAGTAAATAGCTATTAAAAATAAAAACAACCGGGGGGGCGGAGCCAACTGCCGAAGTGATCAGTCGCACACAGCAAGCGCTCCTGATTACTTTTTGTGAAAATGATATTATTTGCCTAAAAACAACGCTATCCTACAACCTTTGCAGATGGCTTAGAGAACACAGATGCCAAGTCAGTATTGATATACATAACAGGTGTTTACACGGCAAGAAAAGACCCTGAAGACTACCCTACACAGCATTCAGCAGAGGCACGAATCGCCATCTTGGCTCGCTGATGCTCTTTTCAACTAACCCTCTTGTAACACCACTACCGGCTGATAATCTAGAATCCAATGGAGAGTCTATATAGATGGGAGTCCGAGGTGACGCATCTCCTAGATGAACATTACAGAGACTTAAAGAGAGATTTGGAGCTCGTCCTCTACAGGCTGCACATGTGTAGACCTGGCCGGTCATTGATTGCGAATCCCTCAAGCCCAGCTAAATACCCTCCTTTACGGAGCGTAGCTTCAGATACTACTGGGGAACTAACCTCCAAGCGGAGAGACGCGGCTACAGGATGGTGCAAGCAGAGCCCTATGGAAACTACTGGCAGCCCACTCCAACAGCTACTAGAAGATGGCGACCAGGAGGCTGAAATATTACCTACACTATGGGTTGCAGGCACGCATTTACCTATCCCAAGCGCTACCCAAAACAAAAAGAAATTGATTATGGCCTGGGAGCAGTATCGGAGCTACTCTTACGCGCCAATTAGACTATCATGGCAGCTGGTTTCTGAGCTATCGGAAAGGGCGCTAAAATTGATCTGCAGGGGCAAAGTACACTCCGACATCTACGCGCCACTTCGATTCCCATGGCAGTTAGAACTTGAACTACCCCTAAGACATTTGATGCAGACAGGAGTGGGATGAACACAAACCTTACACAGCTGAAGCCTTAACCATCCGCTTTGACTCCAGGCTTCTCTTCACAGTGGTAAATTTTGAACTGCCTCGGCCGTCTGGCCCCATAGATGTGCCTCTTGGGACACTTGGTTTATATTTTGTGTGCAACGCTTCCTTGGCAGGGAGATCTCTGATACCCACAATAGTCTAAAATAAATGACTGTGCAGTTTGGTGCTTATGGGCTAACCTGGAATAATATGTTAAACCCTGCTAGCTAATATATAATGTATACTAGATACTAGAGCTGGTGGGCTGAGAGACATTGCCTAATATGAAGTTTGACACACGGGATGTGCTGATTTTATTTTTCAGCTTAAAAGTTCACTACTAGCTTCACTTCCTATCAGAACTTTACATTGATTAATTTTCATGTGTTAGGGTCTAATTTTTCTGTACCTGCTAGAACCACTTATGTACTAATCTCAGATATAGGCTCCTGCAGGGGAGCTTTCCATTGCACTTCAAGTTTGTGAATTATGTGTGTTTATGCCTTTGCTCAGTATAGTATTACTATCTATATATGTCAAGGGTAAATGGTGCTAGTGACAAGCTACTTATATTGCTATATTGACTAGTTGCATAAAGGGTCTTATACATAGCTTGCTACCTGTTGTGCACAGGTCTGTATACTTACATGTGTACATATGGACAGTAATTCCATCTTAAAGTCTGATGACCATATTAGTAATCTAATTTGCTATATTGCATGCTTGTGATGTTATTTAGACATATATATATATGTTACCATTATAGGATAGGTACAGTATTTCCAGTTAACCTAGAGGCAGAAGATAGCTTAGCTACCTAAATGCTAATTCTACATCTGTATGTTTAATACTGTTTGCTTCTCACACCATGTGTTCTCTTTGCTTAGTCCTCAAATAACATACCCGTCTATTATGATCTAATTATATGTGGACTAGTCAGTTTGAATAATGTACGGGCCGTGTATCACCTAGCCCATATGACTATTGATAGCAGTTAATATATATGATACACACTTTCGCATTGTATTTTGGCTGTGCTAGTTTTGATAGCTGGTCCTGAGACTATTTATACATAATACCTGCGTAGAAATTGTTAAGCATAGCAGGTGTTTGATCCGGATAGGAATATTTGATTCATAGATACTGTGCCCCTGCAGATTTGTCTATTCAAATATATAGTTGGTAAAAGTTCTGTTTAACAATGTTTTCTTTCTTCCTCTACATCTGAGTCTATTGAAGCTAATTAATATTCATGAGCTGTGTGGTTTATACCCCCATGTTAATCTTATAATATGGTCCTTCCACCCCATAGGTCTCAGTTTGGCCCTAAATAACAAGCAATGTCTGAGGCAGATGAACATATATTATTTTACCAATCATATTATATACTGGGTCATTTACTGTTTTATGTCCCCTGACTAGGTGCACAGCTTTAACAGGGCTTTACAATTGCACATTAAAAAAAAAAAAAAAGAAAAAAAAAAAAAAAGGAAGAGAAAGGAAGAAGGGAAGAAAAAAGGAAAAAAAGAAAAATAGAGATAACTCATTAAGCATATTTAGACTGCTTGGCCTTAATGCTGTCTTACTAATGATTTTCCATATATTTCTCACATAACCCATGTCTATTCAGCTTGACTAGCACTGTCTAGTCTTCAAATGTTGGAAGGTATACCCTCATTACTTATTTAATCCTTTTGCTAATTGTGGTACGCTGGGAATATGCTGATGTGCTCCTTTACTGAAGGTCTTTAGTATTACTGCCTTTATTAATATATGGATGGTGAGCTACTCTTTTCTGTTAAAAAACAACCCCTGCTACAGTCCAGCTTAATTTTTCTGTACTTGCTAGACAGTATTTACATGGTAATAAGGTTGATATAGTGTCACATCTATGTTTGCTGTCATGACCATTTGCTGACATAGAGGACTTTTACAGTTCACCCCTAGTTGTGTGTACTTTCTATTGGATTTTAAGAGCTGTTTTGTTTCTGTGGGGTTTTGTCCAATCCTTGTATTTTTCAACCTAGACCCCTATTACAAACTCTAAACTACGCATGCCCATATAAGGCTCCGCCCCCCCCCCCGCTTCTCCACCGTCTTCCCTTTACGTATAGCGGTGCTTACCCGCTGAATATTCCCCCCCCCCCCTATTTATCTCAGCCCAAGAGTGGCTGACGAATAAGCTAACTCTCCACAGCCTGATACCCCTGACTCTGATATTTTATTGATTGTGTTTCATAGTACTGTGGAGATCATTGGTTAACAATATATCATAAAATGAAGTTATATTTCACCTCGCCTAAACTTTTATCTATCCTCATGTTAAGATTTGATAGGTAATTATTTTGATGAATGTGTATTTTTCTAAGAATGTCAGTTTATAGACAATGTATTATTTACTATGATGTAACATTGGCCTCAGGGCGAATCTTGTTTCTCAATCTATGCTTTAACTTCAATAAAAAAATTATTTGGAAAAAAAAAAAAATAAAAACAACCATTAAAATATACTTTTTCATGATAACAGAGTATTTATTTAAAAACAAAAAACAAATGTCAAAAACTACCTTCTAAACAACTATACAAAAAAAGAAACATTGTGACAAATCCATGCCCTCACCCGCCTCCACTCCTCTCCGCCACCAAAAAAATGCCACTCAGAGGAGCAGTAGATATGTCACTTTGCATAAAACGAAAATCATATGTGTTCTGCAATGTTAATAGCTATTTAAAATGAAATCTACCATTAAAATACACTCTTATATAACAACATAGAGGTTATTATTTTATTTTTTTAAAAAGTCACATATTAGCTTCTAAACAACTAACAAAAAAAGAAAAAAAAAGTGTGACAAACCCCTGCCCTCTCCAACCTTCACTCCACTCCGCCACCAAAAAAATGCCACTCATTGGAGTAGGGATGTCACTTTGCATAAATAAATTTGTATAAGTTATTTAAAGTAAATAGATATTAAAAAGAAAAACAACCATTAAAATATACTTTTTCATGATAATAGAGTAGTTATTTAAAAAAATCAAATGTCAAAAACTACCTTCTAAACAACTATAGAAAAAGAGAAAAAAAGAAACATTGTGACAAATCCACGCCCTCACCCGCCTCCACTCCACTCCGCCACCAAAAAAATGCCACTCAGAGGAGCAGTGGATATGTCACTTTGCATAAAATGAAAATCATATGTGTTCTGCAATGTTAATAACTATTTAAAATGAAATCTACCATTAAAATGCACTCTTATATAACAACATAGTGGTTATTTTTTTAAAAAGTCACAAACTACCTTCTAAATAATTAAAAAAGAAAAGAAAAAATAAGTGTGACAAACCCCTGCCCTCACCCACGTCCACTCCGCCACCAAAAAAACATAATTTATGCTTACCTGATAAATTTATTTCTCTTGTAGTGTATCCAGTCCACTGATCATCCATTATTTATGGAATATATTCTCCTTCCCAACAGGAAGCTGCAAGAGTCCACCCACAGCAAAGCTGCTATATAGCTCCTCCCCTAACTGCCATATTCAGTCATTCGACCGAAAACATGCAGAGAAAGGAAAAACCATAGGGTGCAGTGGTGACTGTAGTTCAAATGAAAAAATTACCTGCCTTAAAGTGACAGGGCGGGCCGTGGACTGGATACACTACAAGAGAAATAAATTTATCAGGTAAGCATAAATTATGTTTTCTCTTGTTAAGTGTATCCAGTCCACGGATCATCCATTACTTATGGAATACCAATACCAAAGCTAAAGTACACGGATGATGGGAGGGACAAGGCAGGTACTTAAATGGAAGTTACCACTGCCTGTAAAAAACCCTTTCTCCCAAAAATAGCCTCCGAAGAAGCAAGGTATCAAATTTGTTAAATTTGAAAAGTATGAAGCGCAGACCAAGACTCCGTCTCGTAAATCTGTTCAACAGAAGCCACATTTAAAAAAAGGCCCAAGTGAAAACCACAGCTCTAGTAGAATGAGCTGTAATCCCTTCAGGAGGCTGCTGTCCAGCAGTCTCATAAGCTAAATGAATTATGCTTTTTAACCAAAAAGACAGAGAGGCTGCTGAAGTCTTTTGACCTCTCCTCTGTCCAGAATAGACAACAAACAAGGTGAACGTTTGATGAAAACTGTAGTAGCTTGTAAGTAAAACTTTAAAGCACAAACCACGTCCAATATTGTGTAATAGACGTTCCTTCTTTGAGGAAGGATTAGGATACAAGCATGGAACAACTATCTCTTGAGTGATGTACTTGTTAGATACCACCTTAGGAAAAAACCCAGGTTGGTACGCAGGACTACCTTATCCGTACGAAGGACCAGATAAGGAGAATCACATTGTAACACAGATAACTTGGAGACTCTACGAGTCGAGGAATTAGCTACCCAAAAGGAACTTTCCAAGATAAAGATTGATATCTATGGAACAAAAAAGGTTCAAACGGAACTTCTTGAAGAACCTTAAGAATCAGGTTTAAGCTCCATGGCGGAGCAACAGTTTTAAACACAGGCTTGGATCTAACCAAAGCCTGACCAAATGCCTGAACTTCTAGAATACCTGCCAGACGCTTGTGCAAAAAAATAGACTGAGTAAAAATCTGTCCCCTTTTAAGGAATTAGCTGACAACCCTTTTCTCAAAAACATCTTGGAGAAAAGATAATATCCTGGGAATCCAGACTTTACTCCATGAGTAACCCTTGGATTCATAACAATCAGATATTTACACCATATCTATGTTCAATTTTCCTAGAGACAGGCTTTCATGTCTGTATTAAGGTATCAATGACTGACTCGGAGAAGCCATGCTTTGATAACATCAAGCGTTCAGTCTCCAGGCAGTCCATCTCAGATTGATTCTATTTAGATGGTTGAAAGGACCCTGAGGTAGAGGGACCTGTCTCAGAAGCAGAGACCGTGATGGAAAGGATGACATGTCCACCAGATCTGCATACCAGGTCCTGCGTGGCTACGCAGGCGCTGTCAAAAACACCAAAGCCCTCTCCTGCTTGGTCTTGACCTCCGGAGGAAATCCCACTCCCCCGGAAGAAAAGTCTGACGACTTTCTGACGAAAAACCACCTCCCAGTTCTCAACACCTGGGATATGGATAGCTGATAGACAAGATTGAGTCTCTGTCCAGTGAATTATTGTAAGACTTCTAACATCGCTAGGGAACTTCTGTCCCCCCTTGATGGCTGATGTAAACCACAGTCGTGTATATTGTCCGACTGAATATGATGTACCTCAGAGTTGCTAGCTGAGGCCAAGTCTGAAGAGCATGGAATATCACTCCCAGTTCCAGAATATTTATTAGAAGGAGGGTCTCCTCCTAAGTCCACTATCCCTGAGCCTTCAGGGAGTTCCAGACTGCATCCCAACCTAAAAGGCTGGCATCTATTGTAACAATTGTCCCATCTGACCTGCGGAAGGTCATACCCTTGGACAGATGGACCCGACATAGTCACCAGAGAATCTCTGGTCTCTTGGTCCAGGTTTAACAGGGGGACAAACCTGTGTAATCCCAGTTCCTCTGACTGAGCATGCATAGTTGCAGCGGTATGTCCCTTGTCGCTACCATTAAGCCGATTTCATTCATGTACTGAGCCACCGAAGGGCGCGGATGGAATGAAAAACACGGCAGAAATTTAGAAACTTTGACAACCTGGACTCCGTCAGGTAAATTTTCATTTCTACAGAATCTATCCCTAGAGTCCCTAAGAGGGAAACCCTTGAGATTGGGGATAGAGAACTCTTTCCTTGTTCACTTTCCACCCATGTGATCTCAGAAATGCCAGTACTACGTCCGTATGAGACTTGGCAATTTGGATGTTTGACGCCTGTATCAGGATGTCGTCTAAATAAGGGGCCACTTCTATGCCCCGCGGCCTAAGGACCGCCAAAGTGACCCCAGAACCTCCATAAAGATTCTTGGGGCTGTAGATATCCCAACGGAAAGAGCTACAAACTGGTAATGCCTGTCTAGAAAGGCAAACCTGAAAAACGATGGTGATCTTTATGCATCACAACGTGAGGATAAACATCCTTCAAATCCATTGTAGTCCTCTATTGACTCTCCTGGATCATAGTTAAGATGGTACGAATAGTTTCCATCTTAAAAGACGGAATTCTGAGGAATTTGTTTAAGATCTTTAGATCCAAAATAGGTCTGAAGGTTCCCTCTCCTTGGGAACCACAAACAGATTTGAGTAAAAACTCTGTCCCTGTTCCTCTCTTGGAACTGGATGGATCTCGTACACAATGTAATAATGCCTCCTTCTTTATCTGGTTTGCAGATAATTGGAAAGGCGAAATCTCCCCTTTTTTGGGGGGGAATCTTTGAAAATCCAGAAGATATCTCTGGAATATAAATTCCAATGCCTAGGGATCCTGGGCATCTCTTGCCCACGCCTGGGCGAAGAATGAAAATCTGCCCCCTATAAGATCCGTTACCGGATAGGGGTCCGTTCCTTCATGCTGCCTTAGAGGCAGCAGCAGGCTCCTTGGCCTGCTTATCTTTGTTCCAGGTCCGATTGTCTCCAGACCGCCTTGGACTGAGCAAAAATTCCCTCTTGTTTTGCCTTAGAGGAAGTGGATGCCACACCTGCCCTGAAGTTTTAAAAGGCACGAAAATTAGACCTTTCTTGGCCCTTGATTTGGACCTATCCTGAGGAAGGGCATGACCTTTTCCTCCAGTGATATAAGCAATAATCTCCTTCAAACTAGGCCCGAATAGGGTCTGCCCCTTGAAGGGAAGTTAAGTAGCTTATTTATTAAAGTCACGACAGCTGACCATGATATAAGCCATAGCGCTCTGCGCGCCAGTATAGTAAAAAACAGAATTCTCAGCCGTTAGTCTAGTCAAATGAACAAAGGCATCAGAAAACAAAGGAATTGGCTAGCATAAGCTTGTCAAATATATTCATCCAATGGAGTCGCTAACTGTAAAGCCTCATCAAGAGACTCAACCCAGAACGCCGCAGCAGCAGTGACAGAAGCAATGTATGCAAGGGGCTGCAGGATAAAACCCTGTTGAATAAACATCTTTTTATCCATTGGATCTAAAAAGCACAACTGTCCTCGCCAGAGGTAGTGGTACGCCTAGCTAGAGTAGAAACTCTTCTCTCCACCTTAGGAACTGTCTGCCAGAAGTCCCGTGTGGTCGTAACTATTAGAAAACATTCTTCTAAAAAATAGGAGGGGAAGAGAACGGCACACCTGGTCTATCCTATTCCTTATTAAAAAAAATTTAATAAACCTCTTTAGGTATTGGAAAAACATCAGTACACACCGGCACTGCATATTATTTATCCAGTCTACACAATTTCTCTGGCCCTGCGATTGTACACATTCATTCAGGGCAGCCAAAGCCTCCCTGAGCAACAAGTGGAGGTTCTCAAGCATAAATTTTAAATGTAGAAATATCAGAATCAGGTTAAATCATCTTCCCTGAGTCAAAAAAAAAAAAAAAAAATCACCCACAGACTAAGCATATTGTGAGGTAGTATCATACATGGTTCTTAAAGCGTCTGTATGCTCTGTATCTACCCCCAGAGCTATCTGCTTTCCTTTAATTTAAGGTAGTCTGACTAATACTGCTGCCAGAGTATTATTCACCACCTTTGCCATGTCTTGTAAAATAAACGCTATGGACGCCCTTGATGTACTTGGCGCCATTTGAGCGTGAGTCCCTGAAGCGGGAGTCGAAGGGTCTGACACGTGGGGAGAGTTAGTCGGCATAACTTTCCCCTCGACAGAATCCCCTGGTAAAATAAACGCTATGGGTGCCCTTGATGTACTTGGCGCCATTTGAGCGTGAGTCCCTAAAGCAGGAGTCAAAAGGTCTGACACGTGGGGAGAGTTAGTCGGCATAACTACCCCCACGACAGAATCCTCTGGTGATAATGTTTTTAAAAACAACAAATGATCTTTATTGTTTAACATGAAATCAGTACATCTGGTACACATTCTAAGATGGGGTTCCACCATGGCTTTAAAACATAATGAACACAGAGCTTCCTCTATGTCAGACATGTTAGAACAGACTAATAATAAGACTAGTAAGCTTGGAAAACACTTTAAATCAAGTTAACAAGCAAATATATAAAACGTTACTGTGCCTTTAAGAGAAACAAATTTTGTCAAAATTTGAAAAACAGTGAAAAAAGGCAGTAAAACAAACGATATTTTTACAGTACATGTAATAAGGTAACAGAGCATTGCACCCACTTGCAAATGGATGATTAACCCCTTAATGCAAAAAACAGATAAAAAAAACGACATAGACGTTTTTAAAAACAGACACAACAAACTGCCTCAGCTTTTTAGCCCTTTAGAAATGTCCTGTAGTATTCATGGGACTGCTGAGGGAATCTGGATGATTCATTTTGTAATTTTAACTGCGCAAAAAAGCGCTAAATTAGGCCCTTCCCACTCATATTACAACAGTGGGAAGCTTCAGTTAACTGTTTCTATGCAAAATTTAAGCCAGCCATGTGGAAAAAACTTAGGCCCCAATAAGTTTTATCACCAAACATATGTTAAAAAACGATTAAACATGCCAGCAAACGTTTTAAAACACATTTTTACAAGAGTATGTATCTCTATTAATAAGCCTGATACCAGTCGCTTTTACTGCATTTAAGGCTATAGCAACATTACAGTGTTATCACCAATGTACATTAAAAAACGATTAAACATGCCAGCAAACGTTTTAAAACACATTTTTATAAGAGTATGTATCTCTATTAATAAGCCTGATACCAGTCGCTATCGCTGCATTTAAGGCTTTACTTACATTACTTCGGTATCAGCAGTATTTTCTTAGTCAATTCCATTCCTAGAAAAATATTTTACTGCACATACCTTATCTGCAGGAAAACCTGCACGCCATTCCCCCTCTGAAGTACCTCACTCCTCAGAATGTGTGAGAACAGCAAATGGATCTTAGTTACGTCTGCTAAGATCATAGAAAAACGCAGGCAGATTCTTCTTCCAAATACTGCCTGAGATAAACAGCACACTCCGGTGCCATTTAAAAATAACAAACTTTTGATTGAAGAATAAACTAAGTATAAAAAAACCACAGACTCTCACGACCTCCTATCTATGTTGAGGCTTGCAAGAGAATGACTGAGTATGGCAGTTAGGGGAGGAGCTATATAGCAGCTTTGCTGTGGGTGGACTCTTGCAACTTCCTGTTGGGAAGGAGAATATATTCCATAAGTAATGGATGATCCGTGGACTGGATACACTTAACAAGAGAAAAAGAAAAATTGTTACAAACCCCTGCCCTCACCCACCTCCACTCCACTCCGCCACCATAAAAAATCCACTCAGAGGAGTAGTGGATTTGTCATTTTGCATAAAACGAAAATCATATGTGTTCTGCAATGTTAATAGCTATTTAAAATGAAATCTACCATTAAAATACACTCTTATATAACAACACAGTGGTTATTTTTTTAAAAAGTCACAAACTACCTTCTAAATAACTAAAAAAAAAGAAAAAATAAGTGTGACAAACCCCTGCCCTCACCCACCTCCACTCCACTCCGCCACCAAAAAAATGCCACTCAGAGGAGCAGTGGGATGTCACTTTGCATAAATAAATTTGTATAAGTTATTTAAAGTAAATAGCTATTAAAAATAAACAAAACCATTAAAATATACTGTTCTGCAATGTTAATAGCTATTTAAAATGAAATCTACCATTAAAATACACTCTTATATAACAACATAGTGGTTATTTTTTTAAAAAGTCACAAACTACCTTCTAAATAATTTAAAAAAACATAATTTATGCTTACCTGATAAATTTATTTCTCTTGTGGTGTATCCAGTCCACGGATCATCCATTACTTATGGGATATTAACTCCTCCCCAACAGGAAGTGCAAGAGGATTCACCCAGCAGAGCTGCTATATAGCTCCTCCCCTAACTGCCATTACCAGTCATTCGACCGAAAACATGCAGAGAAAGGAAAACCATAGGGTACAGTGGTGACTGTAGTTTAATGGAAAAATTACCTGCCTTAAAGTGACAGGGCGGGCCGTGGACTGGATACACCACAAGAGAAATAAATTTATCAGGTAAGCATAAATTATGTTTTCTCTTGTTAAGTGTATCCAGTCCACGGATCATCCATTACTTATGGGATACCAATACCAAAGCTAAAGTACACGGATGACGGGAGGGACAGGCAGGTTCTTTATACGGAAGGAACCACTGCCTGAAGAACCTTTCTCCCAAAAACAGCCTCCGAAGAAGCAAAAGTGTCAAATTTGTAAAATTTGGAAAAAGTATGAAGAGAAGACCAAGTTGCAGCCTTGCAAATCTGTTCAACAGAAGCCTCATTCTTAAAGGCCCAAGTGGAAGCCACAGCTCTAGTAGAATGTGCTGTAATTCTTTCAGGAGGCTGCTGTCCAGCAGTCTCATAGGCTAACCGTATTATGCTACGAAGCCAAAAGGAGAGAGAGGTAGCCGAAGCTTTTTGACCTCTCCTCTGACCAGAATAAACGACAAACAGGGAAGACGTTTGTCGAAAATCCTTAGTTGCCTGTAGATAAAATTTCAGGGCACGGACTACATCTAGATTGTGTAGCAGACGTTCCTTTTTCGAAGAAGGATTAGGACACAAAGATGTAACCACAATCTCTTGATTGATATTCCTGTTAGTGACCACATTAGGTAGGAACCCAGGTTTAGTACGCAGAACTACCTTGTCTGAATGAAAAATCAGATAAGGAGAATCACAATGTAAGGCAGATAACTCAGAGACTCTTCGAGCCGAGGAAATCGCCATTAAAAACAGAACTTTCCAAGATAACAACTTGATATCAATGGAATGAAGGGGTTCAAACGGAACCCCCTGTAAAACATTAAGAACTAAGTTCAAACTCCATGGTGGAGCAACAGTTTTAAACACAGGCTTGATCCTAGCTAAAGCCTGACAAAAAGCTTGAACGTCCGGAACTTCTGACAGACGTTTGTGTAAAAGAATGGACAGAGCTGAAATCTGTCCCTTTAAGGAACTAGCGGATAAACCCTTTTCTAAACCTTCTTGTAGAAAAGACAATATCCTCGGAATCCTAACCTTACTCCATGAGTAACTCTTGGATTCGCACCAATATAAGTATTTGCGCCATATCTTATGGTAAATCTTTCTGGTAACAGGCTTCCTAGCCTGTATTAAGGTATCAATAACTGACTCAGAAAAACCACGTTTTGATAAAATCAAGCGTTCAATTTCCAAGCAGTCAGCTTCAGAGAAATTAGATTTTGATGTTTGAAGGGACCCTGGATCAGAAGGTCCTGTTTCAGAGGTAGCGACCAAGGTGGACAGGATGACATGTCCACTAGATCTGCATACCAAGTCCTGCGTGGCCATGCAGGCGTTATTAGAATCACTGATGCTCTCTCCTGTTTGATTCTGGCAATCAATCGAGGAAGCATCGGGAAGGGTGGAAACACATAAGCCATCCCGAAGGTCCAAGGTGCTGTCAAAGCATCTATCAGAACCGCTCCCGGATCCCTGGATCTGGACCCGTAACGAGGAAGCTTGGCGTTCTGTCGAGACGCCATGAGATCTATCTCTGGTTTGCCCCAACGTCGAAGTATTTGGGCAAAGACCTCCGGATGAAGTTCCCACTCCCCCGGATGAAAAGTCTGACGACTTAAGAAATCCGCCTCCCAGTTCTCCACTCCCGGGATGTGGATTGCTGACAGGTGGCAAGAGTGAGACTCTGCCCAGCGAATTATCTTTGATACTTCCATCATTGCTAGGGAGCTTCTTGTCCCTCCCTGATGGTTGATGTAAGCTACAGTCGTGATGTTGTCCGACTGAAACCTGATGAACCCCCGAGTTGTTAACTGGGGCCAAGCCAGAAGGGCATTGAGAACTGCTCTCAATTCCAGAATGTTTATTGGTAGGAGACTCTCCTCCTGATTCCATTGTCCCTGAGCCTTCAGAGAATTCCAGACAGCGCCCCAACCTAGTAGGCTGGCGTCTGTTGTTACAATTGTCCAGTCCGGCCTGCTGAATGGCATCCCCCTGGACAGATGTGGCCGAGAAAGCCACCATAGAAGAGAATTTCTGGTCTCTTGATCCAGATTCAGAGTAGGGGACAAGTCTGAGTAATCCCCATTCCACTGACTTAGCATGCACAATTGCAGCGGTCTGAGATGTAGACGTGCAAAGGGTACTATGTCCATTGCTGCTACCATTAAGCCGATCACCTCCATGCATTGAGCTACTGACGGGTGTTGAATGGAATGAAGGACACGGCATGCATTTTGAAGCTTTGTTAACCTGTCTTCTGTCAGGTAAATCTTCATTTCTACAGAATCTATAAGAGTCCCCAAGAAGGGAACTCTTGTGAGTGGAAAGAGAGAACTCTTCTTTTCGTTCACCTTCCATCCATGCGACCTTAGAAATGCCAGTACTAACTCTGTATGAGACTTGGCAGTTTGAAAGCTTGAAGCTTGTATCAGAATGTCGTCTAGGTACGGAGCTACCGCAATTCCTTGCGGTCTTAGTACCGCCAGAAGAGCACACAGAACCTTTGTGAAGATTCTCGGAGCCGTAGCCAATCCGAATGGAAGAGCTACAAACTGGTAATGCCTGTCTAGAAAGGCAAACCTTAGATACCGGTAATGATCTTTGTGAATCGGTATGTGAAGGTAAGCATCCTTTAAATCCACTGTGGTCATGTACTGACCCTTTTGGATCATGGGTAAAA
The DNA here is from genome assembly GCF_027579735.1 of Bombina bombina. NCBI lineage: Eukaryota > Metazoa > Chordata > Amphibia > Anura > Bombinatoridae > Bombina > Bombina bombina. Next base: position 157,453,475 of record NC_069507.1, on the reverse strand, counting down.
TTGTCCGAATAGTTTCCATTTTGAACGATGGAACTCTTAGGAATTTGTTTAGGATCTTTAAATCCAAGATTGGCCTGAAAGTTCCCTCTTTTTTTGGGAACCACAAACAGATTTGAGTAAAACCCTTGTCCTTGTTCCGACCGCGGAACCGGATGGATCACTCCCATTAATAAAAGATCTTGTACGCAGCGTAGAAACGCCTCTTTCTTTATTTGGTTTGTTGACAACCTTGACAGATGAAATCTCCCTCTTGGGGGAGAGAATTTGAAGTCTAGAAGGTATCCCTGAGATATGATCTCTAACGCCCAGGGATCCTGGACATCTCTTGCCCAAGCCTGGGCGAAGAGAGAAAGTCTGCCCCCCACTAGATCCGTTCCCGGATCGGGGGCCCTCGATTCATGCTGTCTTAGGGGCAGCAGCAGGATTCCTGGCCTGCTTGCCCTTGTTCCAGGACTGGTTAGGTCTCCAGCCTTGTCTGTAGCGAGCAACAGCTCCTTCCTGTTTTGGTGCAGAGGAAGTTGATGCTGCTCCTGCTTTGAAATTACGAAAGGAACGAAAATTAGACTGTCTAGCCTTAGGTTTGGCTTTGTCTTGAGGCAGGGCATGGCCTTTACCTCCTGTAATGTCAGCGATAATTTCTTTCAACCCGGGCCCGAATAAGGTCTGCCCTTTGAAAGGTATATTAAGCAATTTAGATTTAGAAGTAACGTCAGCTGACCAGGATTTTAGCCACAGTGCTCTGCGTGCCTGAATGGCGAATCCGGAATTCTTAGCCGTAAGTTTAGTTAAATGTACTACGGCATCTGAAATAAATGAGTTAGCTAACTTAAGGGCTTTAAGCTTGTGTGTAATCTCATCTAATGGAGCTGATTCAAGTGTCTCTTCCAGAGACTCAAACCAAAATGCTGCTGCAGCCGTGACAGGCGCAATGCATGCAAGAGGTTGCAATATAAAACCTTGTTGAACAAAAATTTTCTTAAGGTAACCCTCTAACTTTTTATCCATTGGATCTGAAAAGGCACAGCTATCCTCCACCGGGATAGTGGTACGCTTAGCTAAAGTAGAAACTGCTCCCTCCACCTTAGGGACCGTTTGCCATAAGTCCTGTGTGGTGGCGTCTATTGGAAACATCTTTCTAAATATCGGAGGGGGTGAGAACGGCACACCGGGTCTATCCCACTCCTTAGTAACAATTTCAGTAAGTCTCTTAGGTATAGGAAAAACGTCAGTAGTCGCCGGTACCGCAAAATATTTATCCAACCTACACATTTTCTCTGGTATTGCAACTGTGTTACAATCATTCAGAGCCGCTAACACCTCCCCTAGTAATACACGGAGGTTTTCCAGCTTAAATTTAAAATTTGAAATATCTGAATCCAGTTTGTTTGGATCAGAACCGTCACCCGCAGAATGAAGCTCTCCGTCCTCTGACATGGCCCTAATATTATCAGCGCACTCTGTTCTCACCCCAGAGTGATCACGCTTACCTCTTAGTTCTGGTAATTTAGCCAAAACTTCAGTCATAACAGTAGCCATATCCTGTAATGTGATTTGTAATGGCCGCCCAGATGTACTCGGCGCTACAATATCACGCACCTCCCGAGCGGGAGATGCAGGTACTGACACGTGAGGCGAGTTAGTCGGCATAACTCTCCCCTCGTTGTTTGGTGAAATATGTTCAATTTGTACAGATTGACTTTTATTTAAAGTAGCATCAATACAGTTAGTACATAAATTTCTATTGGGCTCCACTTTGGCTTTAGCACATATAGCACAGATATCTTCCTCTGAATCAGACATGTTTAACACACTAGCAAATAAACTAGCAACTTGGAAATACTTTTCAAGTAATTTACTATAATATGAAAACGTACTGTGCCTATAAGAAGCACAGAAAAAGTTATGACAGTTGAAAATTAATAAACTGAAAAGTCATAGCATCAAATCTTTGTAAAAAACACAATTTTAGCAAAGGATTGCTCCCATTAGCAAAGGATAACTAACCCTGATAGCAGAAAAAAAAAAAAAAAAATACAGAAATAAACGTTTTTTTTTTTATCACAGTCAACTACAATCTCACAGCTCTGCTGTGAGTGATTACCTCCCTCAAAACAAGTTTTGAAGACCCCTGAGTTCTGTAGAGATGAACCGGATCATGCAGGGAAGACAATAAACTTCTGACTGAATTTTTTGATGCGTAGCAAAAGCACCAAAAAAGGTCCCTCCCCCTCACACATAACAGTGAGAGAGATCAGTAAACTGTCATAAATTAAATAAAACGACTGCCAAGTGGAAAAAAATAGTGCCCAAAACATTTTTTCACCCAGTACCTCAGAAAATTAAACGATTTTACATGCCAGCAAAAAACGTTTAACATTAATAAATTGAGTGTTATTAAAAAGCCTGTTGCTAGTCCCTGCAAATTAGGCTAAAGTTTTATGCATACAGTATAATTCCAGTGAAGTGCCATTCCCCAGAATACTGAAGTGTAAAATATACATACATGACAGCCTGATACCAGTTGCTGCTACTGCATTTAAGGCTGAGTTTACATTATATCGGTATGGCAGAATTTTCTCATCAATTCCATTGTCAGAAAATAATAAGCTGCTACATACCTCTTTGCAGATTAATCTGCCCGCTGTCCCCTGATCTGAAGTTTACCTCTCCTCAGATGGCCGAGAAACAGCAATATGATCTTAACTACTCCGGCTAAAATCATAGAAAAACTCAGGTAGATTCTTCTTCAAATTCTACCAGAGAAGGAATAACACACTCCGGTGCTATTATAAAATAACAAACTTTTGATTGAAGGTATGAAACTAAGTATAATCACCACAGTCCTCTCACACATCCTATCTATTCGTTGGGTGCAAGAGAATGACTGGTAATGGCAGTTAGGGGAGGAGCTATATAGCAGCTCTGCTGGGTGAATCCTCTTGCACTTCCTGTTGGGGAGGAGTTAATATCCCAGAAGTAATGGATGATCCGTGGACTGGATACACTTAACAAGAGAAAAGAAAAGAAAAAAGAAGTGTGACAAACCCCTGCCCTCACCCACGTTCACTCCACTCCGCCACCAAAAAAATGCCACTCAGAGGAGCAGTGGGATGTCACTTTGCATAAATAAATTTGTATAAGTTATTTAAAGTAAATAGCTATTAAAAATAAAAACAACCATTAAAATATACGTTTTCATGATAACAGAGTATTTATTTAAAAACAAAAACAAATGTCAAAACTACCTTCTAAACAACTATAGAAAAAAGAAACATTGTGACAAATCTATGCCCTCACCCACCTCCACTACACTCCGCCACCAAAAAAATGCCACTCAGAGGAGCAGTAGATATGTCACTTTGCAAAAAACGAAAATCATATGTGTTCTGCAATGTTAATAGCTATTTAAAATGAAATCTACCATTAAAATACACTCTTATATAACAACATAGTGGTTATTTTTTTTTAAAAGTCACAAACTACCTTCTAAATAACTAAAAAAAAGAAAAAATAAGTGTGACAAACCCCTGCCCTCACCCACCTCCACTCCACTCCGCCACCAAAAAAATGCCACTCAGAGGAGCAGTGGGATGTCACTTTGCATAAATAAATTTGTATACGTTATTTAAAGTAAATAGCTATTAAAAATAAAAACAACCATTAAAATATACTTTTTCATGATAACAGAGTAGTTATTTAACAAAATCAAATGTCAAAAACTACCTTCTAAACAACTATAGAAAAAGAGAAAAAAGAAACATTGTTACAAATCCATGCCCTCACCCGCCTCCACTCCACTCCGCCACCATAAAAAATGCCACTCAGAGGAGCAGTAGATATGTCATTTTGCATAAAATGAAAATCATATGTGTTCTGCAATGTTAATAGCTATTTAAAATGAAATCTACCATTAAAATACACTCTTATATAACAACACAGTGGTTATTTTTTTAAAAAGTCACAAACTACCTTCTAAATAACTAAAAAAAAAAGAAAAAATAAGTGTGACAAACCCCTGCCCTCACCCACCTCCACTCCACTCCGCCACCAAAAAAATGCCACTCAGAGGAGCAGTGGGATGTCACTTTGCATAAATAAATTTGTATAAGTTATTTAAAGTAAATAGCTATTAAAAATAAACACAACCATTAAAATATACTGTTCTCCAATGTTAATAGCTATTTAAAATGAAATCTACCATTAAAATACACTCTTATATAACAACATAGTGGTTATTTTTTAAAAAAGTCACAAACTACCTTCTAAATAATTTAAAAAAAGAAAAGAAAAAAGAAGTGTGACAAACCCCTGCCCTCACCCACGTTCACTCCACTCCGCCACCAAAAAAATGCCACTCAGAGGAGCAGTGGGATGTCACTTTTCATAAATAAATTTGTATAAGTTATTTAAAGTAAATAGCTATTAAAAATAAAAACAACCATTAAAATATACGTTTTCATGATAACAGAGTATTTATTTAAAAACAAAAACAAATGTCAAAACTACCTTCTAAACAACTATAGAAAAAAGAAACATTGTGACAAATCCATGCCCTCACCCACCTCCACTACACTCCGACACCAAAAAAATGCCACTCAGAGGAGCAGTAGATATGTCACTTTGCAAAAAACGAAAATCATATGTGTTCTGCAATGTTAATAGCTATTTAAAATGAAATCTACCATTAAAATACACTCTTATATAACAACATAGTGGTTATTTTTTTTAAAAAGTCACAAACTACCTTCTAAATAACTAAAAAAAAAAGAAAAAATAAGTGTGACAAACCCCTGCCCTCACCCACCTCCACTCCACTCCGCCACCAAAAAAATGCCACTCAGAGGAGCAGTGGGATGTCACTTTGCATAAATAAATTTGTATAAGTAATTTAAAGTAAATAGCTATTAAAAATAAAAACAACCATTAAAATATACTTTTTCATGATAACAGAGTATTTATTTAAAAACAAAAACAAATGTCAAAAACTACCTTCTAATCAACTATAGAAAAAAGAAACATTGTGACAAATCCATGCCCTCACCCGCCTCCACTCCACTCCGCCACCAAAAAAATGCCACTCAGAGGATCAGTAGATATGTCACTTTGCAAAAAACGAAAATCATGGGGCCCATTTATCAAAGGGCTTGCGGACCTGATCCGACACTGCGGATCAGGTCCGCAAGACCTCGCTAAATGCGGAGAGCAATACGCTCTCCACATTTAACATTGCACCAGCAGCTCACAAGAGCTGCTGGTGCAACGCCGCCCCCTGCTGACTCGCGGCCAATCGGCCGCCAGCAGGGAGCTGTCAATCAACCCGATCGTATTCGATCGGGTTGATTTCCGGCGGTTCCTGTCCGCCTGCTCAGAGCAGGCGGACAGGGTTATGAAGCAGCGGTCTTTAGACCGCTGCTTCATAACTTGTGTTTCTGGCGAGTCTGAAGACTCGCCAGAAACACGGCCCTTCAAGCTCCATACGGAGCTTGATAAATGGGCCTGTATATGTGTTCTGCAATGTTAATAGCTATTTAAAATGAAATCTACCATTAAAATACACTCTTATATAACAACATAGAGGTTATTATTTTATTTATTTAAAAAGTCACATATTAGCTTCTAAACAACTAACAAAAAAAGAAAAAAAAAGTGTGACAAACCCCTGCCCTCTCCAACCTGCACTCCACTCCGCCACCAAAAAAATGCCACTCATTGGAGTAGGGATGTCACTTTGCATAAATAAATTTGTATAAGTTATTTAAAGTAAATGGATATTAAAAAGAAAAACAACCATTAAAATATACTTTTTCATGATAATAGAGTAGTTATTTAAAAAAATCAAATGTCAAAAACTACCTTCTAAACAACTATAGAAAAAGAGAAAAAAAGAAACATTGTGACAAATCCACGCCCTCACCCGCCTCCACTCCCCCACCAAAAAAATGCCACTCAGAGGAGCAGTAGATATGTCACTTTGCAAAAAACGAAAATCATATATGTTCTGCAATGTTAATAGCTATTTAAAATGAAATCTACCATTAAAATACACTCTTAGATAACAACAGAGTGGTTATTTTTTTAAAAAAGTCACAAACTACCTTCTAAATAAAAAAAGAAAAAGAAAAAAGAAGTGTGACAAACCCCTGCCCTCACCCACGTTCACTCCACTCCGCCACCAAAAAAAATGCCACTCAGAGGAGCAGTGGGATGTCACTTTGCATAAATAAATTTGTATAAGTTATTTAAAGTAAATAGCTATTAAAAATAAAAACAATCATTAAAATATACTTTTTCATGATAGCAGAGTAGTTATTTTAAAAAAAAAAGAAATGTCAAAAACTACCTTCTAAACAACTATAGAAAAAGAGAAAAAAAGAAACATTGTGACAAATCCATGCCATCACCCGCCTCCACTCCGCCAACAAAAAATGCCACTCAGAGGAGCAGTGGGATGTCACTTTGCATAAATAATTTTGTATAAGTTATTTAAAGTAAATAGCTATTACAAATAAACACAACCATTAAAATATACTTTTTCATGATAACAGAGTATTTATTTAAAAACAAAAACAAATGTCAAAAACTACCTTCTAAACAACTATACCAAAAAAGAAACATTGTGACAAATCCATGCCCTCACCCGCCTCCACTCCACTCCACCACCAAAAAAATGCCACCCAGAGGAGCAGTGGATATGACACATTGCATAAAACGAAAATCATATGTGTTCTGCAATGTTAATAGCTATTTAAAATTAAATCTACCATTAAAATACACTCTTATATAACAACATAGTGGTTATTTTTTTTTAAAAGTCACAAACTACCTTCTAAATAATAAAAAAAAAAGAAAAAATAAGTGTGACAAACCCCTGCCCTCACCCACGTCCACTCCACTCCGCCACCAAAAAATGCCACTCAGAGGAGCAGTGGGATTATTATTATTATTATTATCTGTTATTTGTAGAGCGCCAACAGATTCCGCAGCGCTATAAACAAAGGGGGAGTACAACAAAACAATTATAGGGTAGAGGGCCCTGCCAAGAGTTGCACTGTTGTACTCAGCTCTTAAGAAGGTGATCTACAAACAGCTGGACTCTTAGGCTTACATGCTAAGAGGGTTCAGGGGATTGCAGTGGAGGAGAGGAACTGGTAATAGGAAAGGTCAGCGTAGGTTGTATGCGTCCCTGAACAGTATAGTCTTTAGGGAGCACTTGAAGCTTTTAAAACTAGAAGAGAGTCTTGTGGAGCGAGGCAGAGAGTTCCACAAAGTGGGAGCCAGTCTGGAGAAGTCCTGTAAACGGGAGTGTGATGAGGTGACAAGAGAGGAGGAGAGTAGGAGGTCATGAGCAGAGCGAAGGGGACGGGAGGGAGAGTATCTGGAGACAAGGTCTGAGATGTAGGGGGGAGCAGTGCAGTTGAGGGCTTTGTATGTAAGAGTGAGAGTTTTGTGTTTGATCCTAGACGCAAGAGGAAGCCAGTGAAGGGATTGGCAGAGAGGCGCAGCAGATGAAGAGCGACGTGTAAGGAAGATGAGTCTGGCAGAGGCATTCATTATGGATTGTAAAGGAGCTAGGCGGCAGGTGGGGAGACCAGAGAGGACAGAGTTGCAGTAATCAAGGCGGGAAAGAATGAGAGAGTGGATTAAAATCTTAGTTGTGTCTTGTGTAAGGAAGTGTCTAATTTTAGAGATGTTTTTAAGGTGGAAGCGGCAGGCTGTAGCCAAGGACTGAATGTGAGGAGTGAAGGAAAGATCTGAGTCAAATGTGACCCCGAGACATCGGGCATGCGGGGTAGGGGTAATGATGGAGCTGTCGACAGTTATAGAGATATTGGGGGTGGAGATTTTGGAAGAAGGGGGGAAAATGAGGAGCTCAGTTTTGGAGAGATTTAGCTTGAGGTAGTGAGAGGACATCCAGGAAGAGATGTGAGAAAGACAGTTAGTGACACGGGTTAGCAAGGAAGGAGATAGTTCTGGTGCAGAGACGTAGATTTGGGTGTCATTGGCATACAAATGATATTGGAAACCGTGGGACTTAATAAGGGAACCTAGTGATGACGTATAGATTGAGAAGAGAAGGGGACCGAGGACAGAGCCTTGCGGTACTCCAACAGAAAGTGGTGACGGGGTAGAGGAGGCCCCAGAGAAGGCTACACTGAAGGTACGGTTTGACAGGTAGGAAGAGAGCCACGAAAGGGCTGTGTCACAGATGCCGAAGGATTGTAGGGTTTGGAGCAAAAGAGGGTGGTCGACAGTGTCAAAGGCTGCGGACAGATCAAGGAGGATAAGCAGAGAGAAGTGGCCTTTTGATTTAGCTGTAAGTAGGTCGTTGGTGACCTTAACAATAGCTGTCTCTGTGGAATGATAGGGACGAAATCCAGATTGCAGCGGGTCAAGAAGGGAGTTTAACGTAAGGAAATGGGATAGGCGTGCATATACTAGTTTTTCGAGAAGCTTTGAAGCAAGAGGGAGGAGGGAAATTGGGGCGGTAGTTGGATGGGGAGGTAGGATCAAGGGAAGGTTTTTTTGAGGATAGGTGTGACCAGTGCATGTTTCATTGATGAGGGAAATGTACCAGTGCTGAGGGAGAGGTTGAAAATGTGTGTTAGTATAGGGGTAAGGGTAGCAAAGAGAGAGGGGAGCAGCTGTGAGGGGATAGGGTCAAGGGGACAGGTAGTGAGGCGAGAGCGCAGTATAAGTGCTGAAACTTCGTCCTCAGTAACAGGGGAGAATGAACTAAGTTTCAGGTTATGAGGGTTGTGGTTGAGTGAGAGTATTTGAGGGGGGGGGGGAGAATGGAATTGTGTTGAGAGCTGATTTCATGTCTGATGGAATCAATTTTGTTAATGAAGTGACTGGCAAAGTCTTGAGCTGACAGAGAAGTTGTATTAGGAAGTGGGGGAGGGCGGAGGAGAGTATTGAAAGTGGAGAACAGACGTTTTGGGTTTGAAGAAAGATTAGAGATAAGAGTAAAGAAGTAGTGTTGCTTGTGGAGATTAAGGGCAAAGTAGTAGGAGTTCAAGATGAATTTGTAATGAAGAAAATCAGCTGAACTCCGTGATTTTCTCCAATGTCGTTCAGCAGTACGGGAACATCTGCGTAGGTATCGTGTCAGAGGAGTATGCCAGGGCTGGGGATGTGTGTGATTTCCTAGCAGTGGTAAGAGGGACGAGATTGTCAAGGACGGATATAAGGGTGGAATTATAGTGGCAGATAGATTGTTCAGGGCAGGAAAAGGAGGAGAAGGATGAGAGGAGCGGTTGAAGGGAATTAGCAAGTTGTTGCTGATCTAAAGACCTAATGCTTCTGTGAAGTTTGGTGTGAGGAGTAGAAGGTGGGAGAGTTGTAGGAAGGGATGATATGTTGCAGGTAAGGAGATGGTGGTCAGAAAGAGGAAAAGGGGAGTTTGAGAAGTTTGAGAGAGTGCATAGATAGCTAAAGATCAGGTCAAGGGAGTGACCGTCTTTGTGAGTGGGAGAATCAGTCCATTGTGACAGACCGAAAGAGGAAGTGAGTTGCAGAAGTAGTTTAGCAGATGAGGCAGTGGGATTGTTAAGGGGGATGTTGAAGTCGCCAAGAATGAGGGCAGCGGTGTCTGAGGAAAGGAAATAAGGAAGCCAGGCAGCAAAGTAAAGTGATCTAAAAATTGAGTTGGGGAGCCAGGGGGGCGGTATATGACTGCAACACATATAGAGAGGGGAGAGAATAACCGAATCATGTGTGCTTCAAATGAAGAAAATGTGTGTGAAGAGAAGGGCTGAATTTGTTGGAAGGTGCACCGAGAGGAAAGTAAAATACTGACACCACCTCCTTGTCTATTGCCAGACCTAGGAGTGTGGCTGAAATGGAGACCCCCATGTGACAGTGCAGCAGTGGATGCTGTGTCTGAAGTAGAGAGCCAGGTTTCTGTAAGAGCCAGAAGGTTGAGAGAGTGGGAGATAAAGAGATCATGGATAGAAGTTAACTTGTTGCAAACAGAGCGAGAGTTCCAGAGTGCACAAGTGAAGGGGGAGGGGTTTTTAGATGTAAGAGGAATGCGATGAAGGTTACCAGAGTTTAGTTTATGAAGTCTATTGAAAGGCACACAAGGATGTGAAAGGTTAGGAGGTTGTGAGGGACCAGGATTAGGGGAGATGTCGCCAGCAGCTAGTATGAGCAAGAGGGAGAGTGACATGAGATGAGAAGCAGATTTGCAGTAATGAGACTGTTGTTTAACTGAAGTGCAGGGGGGAGAGAGAGTATTTAGGAATAAGTAGAGTTCATGAGTACAAAAGTAAGGGGAGTATAAGAGAGATGGGCTAATGAACAGTGCAGGTGGAGAGGGAGAAGGAGTAACTGAGTAATGTAGTTTGTTATAGAGACAAGAGGTAGCAAAAAGGAGTATGAAGATATTGAGCATTATTATGAAAGTGGGAACCAAAGTGGGATGTCACTTTGCATAAATAAATTTGTATAAGTTATTTAAAGTAAATAGCTATTAAAAATAAAAACAACCATTAAAATATACTTTTTCATGATAACAGAATATTTATTTAAAAACAAAAACAAATGTCAAAAACTACCTTCTAAACAACTATAGAAAAAAAGAAACATTGTGACAAATCTATGCCCTCACCCGCCTCCATTCCACTCTGCCACCAAAAAATGCCACTCAGAGGAGCAGTAGATATGTCACTTTGCATAAAACGAAATTCATATGTGTTCTGCAATGTTAATAGCTATTTAAAATGAAATCTACCATTAAAATACACTCTTATATAACAACAAAGAGGTTTTTTTTAAAAAAAAAAAAAGTCACAAACTACCTTCTAAACAACTAACAAAAAAAGAAAAAATAAGTGTGACAAACCCCTGCCCTCACCCACCTCCACTCTACTCCGCCACCAAAAAATGCCACTCAGAGGAGCAGTGGGATGTCACTTTGCATAAATAAATTTGTATAAGTTATTTAAAGTAAATAGCTATTAAAAATAAAAACAACCATTAAAATATACGTTTTCATGATAACAGAGTATTTATTTGAAAACAAAAACAAATGTGAAAAACTACCTTCTAAACAACTATAGAAAAAAAGAAACATTGTGACAAATCCATGCCCTCACCCGTCTCCACTCCACTCCGCCACCAAAAAAATGCCACTCAGAGGAGCAGTAGATATGTCACTTTGCATAAAACGAAAATCATATGTGTTCTGCAATGTTAATAGCTATTTAAAATGAAATCTACCATTAAAATAAACTTATATAACAACAAAGAGGTTTTTTTTTTTTCAAAAGTCACAAACTACCTTCTAAACAACTAACAAAACAAGAAAAAAAAGTGTGACAAACCCCTGCCCTCTCCCACCTCCACTCCACTCCGCCACCAAAAAAATGCCACTCAGAGGAGCAGTGGGATGTCACTTTGCATAAATAAATTTGTATATGTTATTTAAAGTAAATAGCTATTAAAAATAAAAACAACCATTAAAATATACTTTTTCATGATAACAGAATAGTTATTTAAAAAAATCAAATGTCAATAACTACCTTCTAAACAACTATAGAAAAATAGAAAAAATAAACATATTATTATATAACAACATAGTGGTTATTTTTTTAAAAAGTCACAAACTACCTTCTAAATAATTAAAAAAAAAAAGAAAAAATAAGTATGACAAACCCCTGCCCTCACCCACGTCCACTCCACTCCACCACCAAAAAAAAATGCCACTCAGAGGAGCAGTGGGATGTCACTTTGCATAAAACAAAAATGCATAAATAAATTTGTATAAGTTATTTAAAGTAAATAGCTATTAAAAATAAAAACAACCATTAAAATATACTTTTTCATGATAGCAAAGTAGTTATTTAAAAAAAAGAAATGTCAAAAACTACCTTCTAAACAACTATAGAAAAAAAGAAACATTGTGACAAATCCATGCCCTCACCTGCCTCCACTCCACTCCGCCACCAAAAAAATGCCACTCAGAGGAGCAGTAGATATGTCACTTTGCATAAAACGAAAATCATATGTGTTCTGCAATGTTAATAGCTATTTAAAATGAAATCTACCATTAAAATACACTCTTATATAACAACATAGTGGTTATTGTTTTTAAAAAGTCACAAACTACCTTCTAAATAACTAAAAAAAAAAAGAAAAAATAAGGGTGACAAACCCCTGCCCTCACCCACCTCCACTCCACTCAGCCACCAAAAAATGCCACTCAGAGGAGCAGTGGGATGTCACTTTGCATAAATAAATTTGTATAAGTTATTTAAAGTAAATAGCCATTAAAAATAAAAACAACGGAGCTTGGCCGTTCTGGGAAATGGCTGCGTAATGAAATAGCTCCTAGGCCCTAAGTCTCCAAACCCAGCAGCCATCCACGACCTCAGCCTCTATGATCCCCTAACATCAAAAGTAATGGCCCCCTGAACCTGGCGCAACACCCCAACTGCTGCAAACCCCTCTTAATTAGACCGGGCGCGCTCATATCATCAGGCGCTGCACGGGTCTGGGGGAGAAGACATCGCGCACCTGGGCCTTAGTAACACCAGGGCTGGGCCCGATCAGACAGGAGGCAACGCACCGATCTAGCGGCTGCTGAATCCCACCACCGGCCATACACGTCTGCAACCGCCGCCGCAACTATAGTCTCTCACCGCCTCGCAAGTTTGGAGCGCTTCCAGGGTGCAGCACACATCCTAAGGCCGCGAGGTGAGACAGTACGCATTACGGGCCGCGAGAGCTAACAGCCTAAGCTACTTGCTGCCCTGCAGCTTAGCTACCCACCGCAATACAGGGGAGCTAGGCGAGCAGACACCTCTCAGGATAAAAGTTAGATATTTGTGGTGAGAGATAGGGCAGCCTTGCCACAATCAGTTAAGCTGTGAGACAAGGGACATACATTACACAGCCCACAATAGTCCCTGTGAAATATACACGCTGCACACATCCTGGGGCGACATTTTCTTGCTGCCACACGCCATCAAGCAATATAATCCTTCACTCTCAAGGCAGCTACAACTTTTGAGAAGTCTCGGTGTTGCACTGTTATAAAGGCAGGTCATTTGATAGCAGTTCTTTGCAGTGTATAGAGGGAAGCAGCTCAAGCACCAATATAAACACATTTGAACTTTTACTTATACCACTAGCCCATAACAACTCAAAAGGGGCAAACTTTCACCATCCACACCAGTCCTCACCATCTCATATAAGCATGCCAGGGAAAAAACAACTAAGCTGGACAACTCCTTACAACCTACGATTATGCAGCAGTTTTTAAAACAGCCTGAATCCACCTCAAAACAAACTCAACACACTTCTGACAGCATTATGACCGCACCCAGCCTACAGCCTGGTGCCCAGGTTGTGAACCCTGCTCCTGTTACTAATCTGTCAATCACTAAAGAAGACCTCAAATCTGTATGCACCAAAGATGATTTCAAAGAAATGCTCACTGAAGTAAAGGGCTGGTATGGAGACCTCAAAAGGGACTTAACAAAGGTGACGCAGAGAGTTACCAACTTAGAAGAAAATCACAATACAACTAGCAATGACATCACCCATATGTCCCGCCTCCTCTATGATCAAGAAGAAACCATATACAATCTGTTAGAGAAGGTTGAAGATCTCGACAACAGGGGCAGGAGGAACAACCTGAGAGTACGGGGGATCTCAGAATCCATTCACCCAGGAGCCCTGGAGGGCTGCCTACAAGCTTTGTTCCGCACGTTAAAAGGTGATGAAAATGCCCCGGAGGTAATTATTGAGAGAGCACACAGAGCCCTCAGGGCAAAGCCCCCACCTAAAGCACCTCCTAGGGATGTAATCCTGAAGCTGCTGCATTTTAAAGACAAGGAGGACATTCTAAAACACTCAAGACAGAAACAAGAACTTACACATGCAGGCAACCGCATCCAGATTTTTACAGATTTGAGCCCTACAACACTCCAGAAAAGAAGGGACCTGAACCATATAACCACAGTGCTCAGAGAGAGGAAGATCGCCTACCGCTGGGGGTTCCCGGTCAGCATCATTGCCACCAAAGGTAACACCACGGCTATCTACAAAACCCAAGATGACTTACCTCACTTTTGTGAGGCCCTGCAGATACACATCCAGACAGATGATCCAACAAAAGAAGGCCCGGCTCCGAGGTTCCCTACGGGGAGCCGGATGCGATCTACACCCACAACCTCTGCTGAGCAGGGCTTCCACAAACACCCCTCACTAGTGACTGTTGCTGATGATGTGGAAGAACCACATCAACTAATGGACTGCTCGCTCCTACGGCCCAGGCCAGGGGCCAGCTCCTGAATCAAGGCGACAGGTCGTATATAATATGATATAATGTTATTCTTAAGTTTACTTTTTCAAATGCTGGGTTTGTTGACGGGGATATTACCCTACTTGTCTAGTTAATTATTATCATTGATTGCTGTTCGTATAGTTTTTTAGAGTTAAGTATACCTATCTAACATTGGCACCCACAGCAGGGTAGCCGAATTGTAAGTGTATCATAACTGTTTGCAACTTTATTCCCCTCCATCTTTTCTAACCCTCCCCCCACTCCCCATCCTCCTCCACCCCTTCTATCTCCAACCCGCCTTCTCCCTATCATTGCACACAGAAGTGGAGAGACCTAGAGGCTACGCATCCCACAGACATACAGAAGGAGTAGGGCGCATAGAATAGACAGACGTTGCCCAGCCTCCAGCACACCCGCACATAAACAGATAGATAGCAAACAATTGATGTGTCCTGGTGCTGCCCAGTTAGATCCATTATACCCCAGAAACATGCAGCCGCACCCTATTAAATTCATAACAATTAATGCAAAAGGGCTTAATAGCCCCGAAAAGAGATCAATCGCTTTCACACAGTTACATAAGGCTGGAGGGGATATCATCTGTATCCAAGAGACACATTTCAAAAAAGGGAGGGAACCTAGGTACATCTCTCATAGATATAACACCTTCTACCTCGCTTCGGGCTGCTCAAAGAAAGGCGGAGTGGGCATTTTCGTTAAGAGTACGATCCCTTTCCAACCAACCCAGGTTCTTAAAGACCCCAACGGATCATACTTATTAGTGGTGGGAACACTGTTTGGCTCCTACATCACAATAGCCAACGTCTATCTGCCAAACCAGGGTCAGCACACCATATTCAAACAGCTGACACAACTAATATTGGAACATACAAGGGGTATATTAGTCTTAGCAGGCGACTTTAATCTACCATTGGTCCCTTCCCATGACACCTCATCAGGGAAAACTAATATCCCACACAGAGTAATCAAAATTTCAACTCACAACTTCGCTCACTAAAACTACACGACATATGGAGATCATTACACCCAGACACCCGGGACTACACCTTCTTTTCACACCCACATCATGTCTACACCAGAATTGACTACCTCATAACTGACCAGTTAGGCCTCTCCTTGGTAAACAAAGCCGACATACTGCCAATCACTTGGTCAGATCATGCACCCATGCAATGCACATTAGAGTGGCCAAATGTACCCATAAAACCCTATAAGTGGAGACTTGACGAACACACGTTAGATAACCCTTTGCATAAACTGGCAATTGACACAACCTTACGACACTACTTTAACGAAAACCCATTGGATGCCCTACCCACTTCCACGACATGGGAAGCGAACAAATGTGTGGCAAGGGGTGAATTCATAAGGCTTAAAGCTACAGAAACCAAACAAAAACACAATTTATGCTTACCTGATAAATTTATTTCTCTTGTGGTGTATCCAGTCCACGGATCATCCATTACTTGTGGGATATTCTCATTCCCAACAGGAAGTTGCAAGAGGACACCCACAGCAGAGCTGTAATATAGCTCCTCCCCTAACTGTCATAGCCAGTCATTCGACCGAAAACAAGCCGAGAAAGGAGGAACCATAGGGTGTAGTGGTTACTGTAGTTTAAATTTAAAAATTACCTGCCTTAAAATGACAGGGCAGGCCGTGGACTGGATACACCACAAGAGAAATAAATTTATCAGGTAAGCATAAATTGTGTTTTCTCTTGTAAGGTGTATCCAGTCCACGGATCATCCATTACTTGTGGGATACCAATACCAAAGCTAAAGTACACGGATGAAGGGAGGGACAAGGCAGGAACTTAAATGGAAGGAACCACTGCCTGTAAAACCTTTCTCCCAAATATAGTCTCCGAAGAAGCAAAAGTATTACATTTGTAAAATTTTGAAAAAGTATGAAGCGAAGACCAAGTCGCCGCCTTGCAAATCTGTTCAACAGAAGCCTCATTTTTAAAGGCCCAAGTGGAAGCCACAGCTCTAGTGGAATGAGCTGTAATCCTTTCAGGAGGCTGCTGTCCAGCAGTCTCATAGGCTAAGCGGATTAAGCTTCTTAGCCAAAAAGAAAAAGAGGTTGCCAAAGCCTTTTGACCTCTCCTCTGTCCAGAGTAGACAACAAACAAAGCAGATGTTTGACGAAAATCTTTAGTAGCTTGTAAGTAAAACTTTAAAGCACAGACCACGTCCAGATTGTGTAACACAAGGATGGAACCACAATCTCTTGATTGATATTCTTGTTAGATACCACCTTAGGTAAGAACCCAGGTTTGGTACGCAGGACTACCTTATCCATATGAAAAATCAGATAAGGAGAATCACATTGTAAGGCAGATAGCTCAGAGACTCTACGAGCCGAGGAAATAGCTACCAAAAAAAAAAAAAAAAAAAAAAAGAACTTTCCAAGATAAAAGTTTGATATCTATGGAATGAAGAGGTTCAAACGGAACTCCTTGAAGAACCTTAAGAACCAAGTTTAAGCTCCATGGTGGAGCAACAGGTTTAAACACAGGCTTGATTAAAACTAAAGCCTGACAAAATGCCTGAACGTCTGGAACATCTGCCAGACGCTAGTGCAAAAGAATAGACAGAGCAAAAATCTGTCCCTTTAAGAAACTAGCTGACAATCCTTTTTCCAAACCTTCTTGGAGAAAAGATAAAATCCTAGGAATCCTGACCTTACTGCATGAGTAACCCTTGGATTCACACCAATAAAGATATCTACGCCATACCTTATGGTAAATTTTCCTGGTGACAGGCTTTCCTGCCTGTATTAAGGTATCAATAACTGACTCGGAGAAGCCACACTTTGATAAAATCAAGCATTCAATCTCCAGGCAGTCAGCCTCAGAGAAATTAGATTTGGATGGTTGAAAGGACCCTGAAGTAGAATGTCCTGTCTCAGAGGCAGAGACCATGGTGGAAAGGATGACATGTCCACTAGATCTGCATACCAGGTCCTGCGTGGCCACGCAGGTGCTATCAGAATCACCGATGCTCTGCTTGATCTTGGCAATCAGTCGAGGGAGCAGAGGAAATGGTGGAAACACATAAGCCAGGTTGAAAGACCAGGGCGCTGCTAGAGTATCTATCAGTGTCGCCTTGGGATCCCTGGACCTGGATCCGTAACACGGAAGCTTGGCGTTCTGGCGAGACGCCATGAGATCCAGTTCTGGTTTGCCCCAACGGAGAATCAGTTGTGCAAATACCTCCGGATGGAGTTCCCACTCTTCCGGATGAAAAGTCTGACGACTTAGAAAATCCGCCTCCCAGTGCTCTACACCTGGGATATGGATAGCTGATAGGTGGCAAGAGTGAATCTCTGCCCAGTGAATTATTTTTGAAACTTCTAACATCTCTAGGGAACTTCTTGTTCCCCCTCGATGGTTGATGTAAGCTACAGTCGTGATGTTGACCGACTGAAATCTGATGTACCTCAGAGTTGCTAACTGAGGCCAAACCTGAAGAGCCTTGAATATCGCTCTTAGTTCCAGAATATTTATTGGAAGGAGAGACTCCTCCTGAGTCCACGATCCCTGAGCCTTCAGGGAGTTCCAGACTGCACCCCAACCTAGAAGGCTGGCATTTGTTGTTACAATAGTCCAATCTGGCCTGCGAAGGTCATACCTTTGGACAGATGGACCCGAGATAGCCACCAGGGAAGAGGATCCCTGGTCTCTTGGTCCAGATTCAGTTGAGGGGCCAAATCTGTGTAGTCCCCGCTCCACTGACTGAGCCTGCATAGTTGCAGCGGTCTGAGATGTAAGCGTGCAAACGGCACTATGTCCATTGCCGCTACCATTAAGCGAATTACTTCCATACACTGAGCCACCAAAGGGCGCGGAATGGAATGAAGAACCCGACAGGAATTTAGAAGCTTTGATAACCTGGACTCCGTCAAGGTAAATTTTCATTTCTACAGAATCTACCAGAGTCCCTAGAAAGGAAACTCTTGTGAGTGGGGATAGAGAACACTTTTCCTCGTTCACTTTCCACCCATGCGACC